>NC_077230.1:341786047-341951445 GCF_027887165.1 Monodelphis domestica
AAGGGCTGGGCAATTGGGGTTATGTGACTTACCCAGGGTCACCTAGCAGGGAAGTATCTGAAGCCAGCTTTGAACCCAGGACCTCCCATGTACTCAATAAGCATTTATTAAATACCTACTGTGTACCAAGTTCTGGAAATACAGCAAAAAATAAAACAACCTCTGCCTTTGGGAAACACATATTCTATCTGGGTGATCAGAAGTACATATAAATGTACACACACATACATACACACACTCATCTTTCCCCCCAACAACATAGATGCCTTTTTGCTCAGTGTTTCCACAGGTAGAAATGAGGAGTGGGAAGCTGAGGGTCGTGAGTGGGTGCAGATTCTGGCTTGTTTAAGGAAGAACTTTCTATGAGAGTGATCCCAAATAATAGCCAAGCATCATTTCATATAGCGTTTTGAGATTTACCTTTTTCTCATTGTGAAATGGGCAAATTTCAATTTGGACAAATATTGTTACCACACAGAGTTGGTGTTGTATAATGGTTAGAGTATGGGACTTTAAGTTAGGAAGACCTAGATTCAAATCTACCCACAAGCAGCATGTGTCTGGGCTAGACACTTAACTTTCTTGGGCTCAGCTTCTTCATCTGCAAAATAGGGATAATACTTGTAGCATTTGCCTTATAGGGTTGTTATGAGGCTCAGAGAAATTACTGTCAGTAAGCCCTCTGTAACTTGTTCAGTTGTTTCAGTCATTTCTGATTCCTTGTGACACCATCTGGCGTTTTCTTGGCAGAGATCCTGGAGTGGTTTGCCATTTCCTTCTCCAGCTCATTTTATAGATGAGGAAACTGAGGCAAACAGGGTTAAGTGACTAGTCCAAGGTCACACAGCTAGTATCTGAGACCAAATTTGAACTCAGGAAGATGTCTTCCTGATGTCAGTCCCAGCACTCTATCCACTGCACCACCTAGAAAGCACTCTTTATATATCAGCTATTATTTATTATTCTCCATTTTATAGATGAAGAAATTAGGGTTTAGAGATCATCTGAATACAGAACACAGAAAGTCAGATATGGAAGGGTACTTGGAGATTATCTAATCTAATTTTCTTGGTATAAAGGAAGGAAATTGAGGTGAAGGCGGGCAGGGTAGAATGACTTGCCCAAGGTCTTATAGGTAACTCACTGCTGAGTCCGGACTTGAACCCAGGTTCTTAGACTCTAGATTTAATGGTCTGTCCTCTCTGCTAGACAAAGCTATGAGAGAGTTAGAAAGAAAACTGTGGTTCCTAAACTTCCAGATAGAAATCAGGGATAACAGAATTACAGAAACTATAGAGATCCTATCTCTCTCCTCCAACACCCTCATTTCATAGATGGGGAAACTGAGTCTGGGAAGGGAAGCTATTAACCCAAAGTCATCCATCTAGAAGAGGAGCAGAGCTGGGCCTCCAACCTAGGTGCCTCCTGACTCTAGCTCCTGCGTTCCTTCTACACTCCTCATTACTGAAGCTGGCAGCTGGTTGACTGATTGCCCTGCCCTGACCTCTTTGACTTGGGACTTCTTTGTTCCTGGTCACTTGGTCTTCAACAGAGAATCTTGCTGTGCTCTTAGATCTTGGTGTCCTCCAGGCTCCTAAGTCCCTGACTGCTCTCCACCCATTCTTTGTTAGGAAGTTGGAGTGGAGGGATGGTTGGAAAGCATTACGTTCTTCTTAAAGACTTGTCTCTGGCCCCCAAAGAGAGTCCACTCCTTCAATGCGCCACATGGTAGGCATTCAGTGGATATTTACTGGACCACTAAAAGGACGGATCTTACAGATGTAGGGGACTTTACAGCCCTCATATCCATTATCGGATGGGAGGCGAAGTTGAGATGCTATTCCAATTTTACATAGAAGGTTAGTAAGGTCTAAATGGACTTACACAAAAATGATTCAGTGGCAGGTCCAAGAGGATGATGGTGATAATGAGGGAGAGTGGGGAAGGGGGAGGGAATGGAGAGAGGAAGGGCATTCTGCTGCCAGATGTTCCTCATGTGAGCCCTGAGAGTACTTCAAAGAAGAGAGGCTGAGGGGGGCCAAGGCAGAGATACAGAAGGGAAAGCAAGAGGGAAGAGAAGCCAGCGGGATACCTCCATGACCTTTCCTTCTCTTCAACTAGGACCTTGAGCCATACAGACCCCATCCTTCTGCTGAGAGGAAACAGCGTCCAGTAGGAGAACTCTTCCTCTCATCCTTTCCCCACTTTTCCAACTTCTGTCCCCACCAGGGGAAAAAAAAAACAGCAAGATGAGAGGAACAACCCGCTACCCATACTGCTTGTGTGAGCTGGAAGTCACTAACTACAATCCTCTAGATAGAATAGAAGACTACTAGTTCTCACCATCTGTCCTCCTTATGGTACCTTCTCAGCTGAGGAACACTTTGATCTGACTTCCTGATGCACTCTAAGGACCCCTAAGCCTTGCAATCTGCCTGACTCCCAGCTATCTTTAAGACTTCCAGGGCTTTCCATCTGTCTTGCAGCTGAACTCCTTTAAATGTGATCTCTGTTCCTTAAGAGGAAGTTCCTTGAGAAAAGAGATTTGGTCTTGATTTCCTTATTCATACCCCTAGTTCTTAGCAAAGTAATTGGCATGTGGAAAGCACTTAATACATTATTTTTCATTTATTCATTTGTGATGATAATTCTCATTTCTAGAGCACTTTTACATTGCATACATATTTCTTAAAATAGCCCTGCAAGCCTGAAACATTGTGGGATGATCAAATGTTATTATGACTTTGCTTCTAATAGCAATGCAATGACCCAGAACAATTCTGAGGGACTTCTGAGAAAGAATACTAGCCACATCCAGAGAAAGAACTGTGGGAGTAGAAATGCAGAAGAAAAACATGATTTATCATTTGTTTATATGAGTAGAAGATTTGGGGGTTTGGTTTAAAAGATTACTCTATTGAATTGAAATTTTTATTTAATTAATTTAGAATATTTTTCCATAATTACATGAATCACACTCTTTCCCTCCCCTTCTCCCCCACTCCATAGCCAAGGAGCAATTCCTCTGGGTTTTACTTGTGCTGTTGATCATGACCTATTTCAATATTATTAGTGATTGTAAAAGATTACTACAAAAATGAATAATATGGAAATAGATTTTGAGTGATAAGACAAGTATAACCCAGTGGAATAGCTTGTTGGCTCTGGGAGCGGGGAAGAAAGAGGGAATGTAGACAACAAGAAACATGTAACCATGGGAAAATTTTTAAAATAAGTAAATGAATAAATAAAATACAATAATAGCCCTGTGAGCTATATTGTATCATTAACCCTATTTTATAAATGAGGGAATTGAGGCACCCAGAAGAAAAGTGTTTTAATCATGAACTTATAATTATTAAGTGGTGAAGACAAGATGAATCAGTCATCAAAATCCAATGGAAAGGGGGCAGTTGGGTAGTTCAGTGGATTGAGAGCTAGGTCTAGAGACAGGAGATCTTGGATTCAAATCTGGCCTCATACACTTCCTAGCTGTGTGACCCTGGGCAAGTCACTTAATCTCCATCGCCTAGCCCTTACTGCTCTTCCACCTTGGAACCAATACACAGTATTGATTGTAAAATAGAAGGTAAGGGTTGAAAATTTTTTTAAAAATGAAAAATCCAATGAAAAGATAAAAGCCAAGGTGCCTGGTGAAGGTCTGGGATGCAGTGGATGATCTTCTTCAGTGTCAGTCAATAAACATTTATCATCTACCAGGGGCTGTGCTAAATGCTGGGAATACAAAGAGGCTTGATTAGGAACCAGTCTTCTGTTCTTTTCATCAGAGCTCATCTGGGTTTGACTGAACACGTGATAGATATGTGGAAATCACCAGCTTTATTCCTTCTAGTGAGGCAGGGTATCACCTGGCTTTACCATGTCCCCTGTCCCTACACTCTTCATTCTTCCCTCCCTCCCTGTCTTTTGACTTACTGACTTAACCTTTGAGCTTCACTTCATACCTGAATTGTCTTTAATGTGTTTGTTGTCTTCCCCAGTTAAATTGTAAGCTCTTTGAGAGCCAGAACTGCCTAACTTATTCTCTTTGAATCCTAGGTGCTTAAGAGATGTTTGGCACTTTGTGGGTGCTTAATGATTGGTGTTTTTATGCATTCATCCTTAGATCATTCATTCATTCAAATCACATTTCCCTAACCCCCTACTCAGTGACCACAACTATCCATTCTCTAGGTCTATGCCTCTCCAAACTCCTATTCAACTACTGTAGCTGGCTGTGCTATTCCTCCTCCCCTGTCCCCTCTCTGTCTTCTCTCCTGTCTTCTCCTCTCCCATCTTCTCCTGTCCTCCCCTCCCCTCCTCTCTTCTCCTCTCCTCTCTTCACCTTTCTTCTCTTCTCCTCTACATCTTGTTCATAGAATTATAGGCTCTCAAGCTCAAAGCCTTTGATATTCTCTAGTCCAATCCCCTCATTTTAAGAAGGAAGAAACAAGGTTCCAATGAGAAGGGAGATTTGCTCAAAGTCACTTGGCTGCATCTCCAGGAAATCAGCAATCAGCACATTTTCTTCAGGGCCAGTGAACTGGCTGAAATCTTCAGGGTGAGTTTCCTGATGGCAGGGATGGTGTTTGAGCAAACCATCCAAACTGGCATATATTAGTGAAGTTCATTCTATGTGCTAGGCACTGGACTAGGTGCTGGAAATCCAAAGACCTTGCCCTTTAGAAGTATCAGATTCTCTCATTCAGGAGAGTAGCTAGATGCTTCAAGAGAGTTTCTGAATGAATGAATGGTAATCCTGGTGAGCAGAAAAAATGCTGCATTTGATGTCAGAAAATTCTATGCAAAAAAAAAAAAAAAGGGGGCAGCTGGATGGCTCAGTGGATTGAGAGCCAGGCCTAGAGACAGGAGGTCCTGGGTTCAAATCTGGTCTCAGACACTTCCCAGCTGTGTGACCCTGGGCAAGTCACTTAACCCCCATTACCTAGCCCTTACCACTCTTCTGCCTTGGAGCCAATACACAGTATTGAGTTTAAGATGGAAGGTGAGGGTTTTAAAAGAAAAAAGAAAATGATGAACAATAAAAAGAATTATTAAAAAAAAATGTAAAATGAAAGGGTTAGATCCAATGATTTCTAAGATCCCTTCTAGCTTTGATCACAGTGATCATAATCACTCTCATTCCTAAAATGCTTAACAGTTAACAAGGAGTGTTGTGGTTTTTAAAATCTTTTTATAGTGTCCAAGATCTTTATAATTTCTCTATCCTCTTCACAATTTACACAGGACTCCCCAATCTACAAAGCATTTTGTAGTTTACAAAGTACCTTTTGTTCTCAAAGAACTTTACAGTTTACAAAGCCATTTGGGAGGGCTTTCTATTGTTTTTACAACTTCCTCATTCTAATCTCACACTCATAATACTTTTTGTAAGGCACATGGGGATAATGTTATATTTATTTACCAAAGGAGGAAACAATGTGACTCAGAGAGCAGAAATGACTGTCCCAAAGTCACCTAGCTAGGAGCTGGCAATGTCAAAACTTGAACCCAGAAACCCTGTCTCATTCTAGGACTTTCTCACCTCACCCAACTAAGTTATTTTAGTTCTTCGTCCCTCAAAAGCATGGCTGATGCTTCCATGTGACTTCAGCTTTGACTTCTCATTTCTTCTCTACTTTTGTCTTTAGGCTGACAAATCAAAACTCTCCAGCATGGGTGCTTTCCCTGGACAGAAGTGGGTAGGAGGAACGACTTCTTCTAAAGAAGAGGGGGCATCAGGGGCATCTTGTGACCAAGACAGATTCCTCTTGGGGTTCAGCATCTGGTGACAGGTGTCACTGGAGGGTAATGCCAGGTCCTAGGCAGGGTTAGAGCTGAGAGTTTGAGTGATGGGCTGTGGGGGAAAAGAGAGAACTAAACAGAGGGAGAGTCAGAGATACTAACAAAGTGACAAACACAAAAAGAGACAGAGGAAGTGACAGGGAGGTAGAAAGGGAGAGTTAGATACCTACACAACAGCAAAAAGAGAGGGTGGAGAAAAGGAGAGCATAGAAAGAGAATGACAGAGAAAGAGGCTGCTTTGAAGGCAGAGGAGAAAAGGAAGGGAGGAAGGAAGGAAGGAAGGAAGGAAGGAAGGAAGGAAGGAAGGAAGGAAGCGAGATGTGTGTCGGTGAGGGGAAGGGAGGAGGTGTCAATGAGAAGTTAGCAAAAGCCTCGAGTGCTCTCCTGGAGCTTTAGTAGGCTCCCCCACTGTGCCCTGTGCCAGGGAGTCTGAAGCTATGCTGGCACGCCTTGTCCTTCATCTCCTTTGAGCCGCTCCCTGAACCCCCAGTTCCCAGTCTCCCTCAAAAAGAGCTACTGCCAAGGTACGTTGAGGGAGAGAGACGAGTGCAGGACAAGGGAAGAGGAGCCTGGGAAAGGTAAGGGGATGGAGGCTTGATCTTTGAGTGCTCTTTTGATTGAGGCTGAAGGGTGTGTTTCATTGCGTCCTGGTGGTGGGGTGGGATCAAAAGAGGACGCCCTCGGTTTCCCGGGTGCTGTTTATCCGCAGGCAGCCCGTCTCCTAAAGGCTAGTTCTCTAATACCTCCCCCGACCTTGTATTAAGAGTTTGATTTTTCACCTGCTCTTTATCAAATTTAAGGTTTACCAAATCCTCACCTCCCAGCTCCAGGGGTGGAGAGGATTAGCACTATGACTTTCACTGCCGGCGGGGAAAGTTACTTGCCCAAGGTCACTTCACTAGGAAATGTCTGGGTGAGAGTTCGGGTTCGGATGTGGACGCCTTGCCTCTAAACCCGCTGGACTGACTGCCCCATCAAAAACAAACATACACCGCTCTAGAAGACCCAAAGGCAGAAAAAAGTGCGCGGGTGAGGGGGAGAGGGCGAAGCCCCGTTTGGAGAGCTCAGCGCCGGGAAGGGCATTTCCCGGGGGATTTGGGGATTACGTAAATCCAATGAGGGGGGAGATTAGCGGTGGAGCGGGAAAAGGGCGAGGTGTACCACCTATGAGACAGACGCGGAGCCTCAGATCCTCCAGCTGTAAAAAGGGGCCAGGTTCCGAGCCCTGAATGCTCCAGCTCTATGAGCCCACCGCATGTGGTATGGGCAAGCCTAGACGTAACTGCACCCCCTGAGGCTTGAAGGACCCGGCCTGAAGGAGAAGCGAGAAAGAGGTGAAGAACGCAGATGTGTACGGAGCTCCCCAGACTCGCGGCCCTTGCTCTAGAGCCAGATCCTAAAGAGAACCTCGAACGCGAGGTTGGGAGATCGGGGCCAGTCTCAGCTCAGCGGCTGCTGCTGGCTCCCTGTGTGACCCTGGGCAAGTCATTTCCCCCTTTTTTGGCCTTAGTTTCCTTATCTGTAACATGCAGCTCCCAGCTCTCTCCCCATAAAGGAAAGGCGCGAGAAAAGCTCTTACTGCGCCCACAAGGTCATTGCTTGGTGTGTGTGTGTGTGTATGTGTTTGTGTACATGTATTGTGTGGCAATTATATGTACTACACGTGTGTATGGCTTTGATATAGGCATGTGTTACATGCGTTGTGCGCTATACATGTTATGTGCATACATGTGTTGTTATATTTTTGTGTGTACATATATATTTTGTGTATTGCTTTGATAGATCCATGGGTTATGTGCATGTGTACTAGGTGGCATGCACATGTGTTGTATGCATACATGTATTGTTTTGTGTGTATGTGTTGTATTGGGTGTGTACATATGGATATTGTGTGCATGTGTGTTTTGCTTTGGTATATGCATATGTATGTGTGTTTTAAAAGACATGCATGTACTGTTATTTGGCGTGTATATTTTGTATTCATGTGTATTTAGTGTTATGTACATATAGCTCATAGGTGTGTGTATTGTTTTGATATGTGCATGTGTATTGGGTAGTGTGCATGCATGAATTATTTGGTATGTGTATGTTGTGCGTGTTATGGGGATAGCAGGTAAAATACTGGTCCTGGAGCCCAAGAGGTCCTCATTTCAAGTCTTATCTCTGCCTCTATGAACAGGAATGTGATCTTGCAGTGGGGTGGCTCAGGGGATAGAATACTGGACTTGAAGTCAGGAAGATCTGAGTTCAAATCCTGCCACACATCTGTGTGAACCTGGGCAAGTCACTTAACTATTCTCAGCCTCAGTTACCTCATCTGCAAAATGGGAATCATAATAACAGCACCAAACTCCCAGGGTTTTTGTAAGGATCAAGCTAGATAACATATGTAAAGTAGCTTGCAGACTTTAAAGTGGCGTATCATTGTTAGCTATTATTATTATTACTATCCTGTCACCTTTTTGTGCCTCGGGTTCTTAATCAGCTAAATGGGCCGTCTGCACTCTGTGGCCTCATGTGGCCCATTCTGGTTCTGAAGCTGTGCTGTGACCCAGTGCCAGATGTTCTGTATGCACCACGGAGTGTGGAGGTTCGTATATGCGGGCACACAAAGCCTCCTCTCTAATGACACTTGCATGTGGGCATGCGTTTGGACAGGACGCAGCAACAACAAATGTGCTCAGTGTGCGCCATGTGCAGTGCGGTTCAATGCGCCGTCTGTACCACGCAGTCCCTCTCTGGGCATTGTGTTTCTGAGCGTGTCACTCACGAGGGATTAGAACTCCGCTGAGAGATGCTCACCTGGCTAGAAAAGCGGTCTCAGGCGGCGAGGGAGCACCTGGATCTGACTCTGTCGGCTGGCCCCTTCCCTCCACCCACCCACCCACAGCCTCTACTTCCCTCCCTCCTTCCCTGCTGTGTCTGTTTTCTGCGATGGGAATCATTCACTGAGCATTTAACACTCAACTGGCTCTCCACGAGGCAGGGGGATCCAAAGGTAAAGACGAACCAGCCAAGGCTCTCAGGGAGCGCCCATTCTAATGCAGGGATGCAACAGGGACCTGGGAAGGTCGAGATACACGTGCAAAATCAACATAAGGTGACATTGGAGGGGAAGGCAGTAGCAGCTGAAAGCATTGGGACGGGTGGCTCTTGAGCTGTCTTGTAAAAAGCCGAGGATTGGGGCAGTTAGGTGGTTCTGTGGATAGAGCACCCAGCCAGGAGACAGGAGATACTTCGTAGCTGGGTGACCCTGGGCAAATCACTGAACCCCAGTTGCCTAGCCTTTACTGCCTTCTGCTTGGAACTAAAACTTGGAATCCATCCTAAGACAGGAGGTGAGGGTTAAGAAAAAAGGAAGGAAGGAAGGAAGGAAGGAAGGAAGGAAGGAAGGAAGGAAGGAAGGAAGGAAGGAAGGAAGGAAGGAAGGAAGGAAGGAAGGAAGGAAGGAAGGAAGGAAGGAAGGAAGGAAGGAAGGAAGGAAGGAAGGAAGGAAGGAAGGAAGGAAGGAAGGAAGAGGGGAGAAGGGAGGAATTCAAGAGGGAAAGCATTCCTGGCACGGAAACAGCCAGAACAAAAGCATGGAGCTGGGAAATGAAGCATTATGTGTGACGCACAAGTAGCCCAGTACAACTGGACCATGGGGTGCATGGTTTGCAGTGATATTACACTTATAAAAACAAGGACTGTCTGTAGCCACATACTCATTTTGCTTGATCACTGAGGCAAGACAGAATAAAGAAAATCACAACATACCAAAGCCAGATAATGCAGGACTTTAATATTATTTTCCGGTTGATATTATCTGTTCTGGGTTCCCATGGCCTCTCTGCCATTCCCTCAACAAAGGTAGAATCAACTGTGCAAGTGCATATCTGGGTGAGCAAAGAGGCGGACACTCATTCCACTCTAAGCCCGGCCTGATTCTCTGCATGGTCCTTGGGTCTCTGTATGCCTCAAGTTTCAGCTCAACTCTAAAGAGTACAGGAGATTTGGAGGTGGATCTAATATCTCTGATGTTCTGAGAAATGTCCTTCAGCCCCTGGGGATAACCTGGGAATTCCTGAGTTTTTCCCAGGGATGGATAGGAGCCAAGCCCTATAATACTCACCTTGAGCTTTGTTCCCAAAGTCTTATACCCCATGGCATGGATAAACCCTCATAGGCAGGCTGGGTAGCTCTCCTTTCTCTGCCTACTGTGAGGAGAGGTTATGAATCAGCAAGTGGAGGGAATGTTCCTAGGAGTAACAGAACAGTAGACTTATGGAGAACCTTAGAGCCATAGAGAAGCCTAGAACATAAGAAGTTAGCACTTGAAGGGACCTTTGAACATGCAAGAGCTGGAAAGGACCTTAGAGCATAGAATGTCAAGCAATTGAAGAGATATTAGGATATTGAATATCAAAACTATCAAGGGACCCTAGAGCATAGAATGTCAGATCTAGAAAGAATCTTAGAACACAGAATGTCCAAACTAGAAAAATTTAGAACAGAAGATATCAAACATGGGAGGGATCTTAGAACATAGAATTAAAATGTTAGAGTTGGAATAATTCTAGTAGCTACCATTTATATAATACTCTAAAGTTTGCAATGTACTTACAAAGACCTCATTTGATCCTTATAGCAACCCTGGGAAGTAAGTATTATTATCATTCCCATTTTACAGATGATGAAATGAAAGTGGGCAGAGGTTGTGACTTATCCAATGTTACTTAGCTTGTATCTGAGGCAAAATTTAAATTCAGGTCTTTATGACCTAGTTGAAAGTGACTTTAAGCGATCTAGCTCTATTATATTATTGAAAGAAATCAAAGCCTAGAATCATATGTTGACTTTGGAGTCAGAAGGTACAGGGTTTGAATCCCCATTTGGCTACATTGAACCTGGGCATTATTGAAATAATCATTTCTGCATTCCAGGACTCAGTTTCTTCCTCCATAAAAGACAAGATCTGGAAGCAAAGATTGTTAAAGTTCCTTTTCCACCTTAAATATGTTGATTTGATGAAGTCACGTGTCCATAGTCAGTCACATACCAAATTAATGTCAGATCCAGGTCTGAAATTCAGATTTCTTAACTCTTCTGCTCCTAAGATTCCTTTCCAATATGCCAGTGGTTTCCAATGATTTTTGTCCCCAACTCCTTTCAGCAATGAAAAAGGCTATTGTAAACTCCCAGGGTAATTTTATATATATATATATATATATATATATATATATATATAATTTTAGATTAATTTATTAAATGATTACAATAACTACAATGGTAGGGGGCAGCTGGGTAGCCCCTAGATAGGGGTGGATATATAGCCAGGACTGGAGATGAGAGGTCCTAGGTTCTAATCTAGCCTCAGACATTTCCTACCTGTGTGACCTTGGACAAATCACTTAACTCCAATTTCCCAGCCCTTATCTTTGGATACTTAGTATCAATTCTATGCCAGAAGTTAAGAATTAAAAAACAAACAAACAAACAAAAGAAACCCTACAATGGCAACTTTTGCCCCCAAAAGTTCCAAATTAAAATGTATATGATCTACCATATAATTGCATCTAAAATTATGTTGTATATACATATAATTATTAAATATTTAAATATAAAATAGTAAAGCTAAATCTATTTGTAACACAATTGGGAATTCTTTACTGCTTACAATTATTAAATAATTCTTAGCACCAAAGGGTTAGGTCCATGGTGGTGAACCTATGGCATGTGTGCCAGAAGGGGCACTCAGAACCCTCTCTGTGGGCACACTCACCATCACCCCAGCACAAAGTTCACCAGAGTTCCTTACTAGAAAGCCAAAGGGATGCAGGGCCAGGCTGCTCCACTACCTGTCTCCATGGGCACCTGAGGACATCATCCACCCTTCTAAAAGGTTCACCATCACTGGCTTAAGCCATCATTGAGATCCCCTAATGAGTTCAGAAACCATTAAATTTGAACCACTTTCTGAAACCTATTTCTTCCCATAGGGACTAAGTCTTTATTCTCAAAATTCCAAATACTGTGAAGATGAGGTGAAATTATTTAGTGTCTCCTGAAATCATGGTATTTCAGGGCATAGAGATATTTCTTTCTCTCATTCAGGATCAGAACCATCTTTGTAGTCTTTCTTCATCACTTTCTTAAACTTAGAGAATCAACAAAACAATAAATCAAGTCCTGATTTGTAGCATTTGTCAATTTCTAAGGCATAAATGTTTCTGCTGAAAATTTAACAATCAGCTCTTGAGTTGGCTCCATCTCATGCCTCCCTGTCATAGGACCTAGATATGATGGTGGCTATGATGGTAGCTCAAAGTGACATGGCACCTTAAGGTTTCCAAAGCACTTCACATGCATTGCTTCCCGGATTCCTCACAAGTGCCCTAAGGGGCTTCATCAGTAAATCAGTCAATAAATACTCCTCAGGTATTCATTATGTGCCAGACCAGGAATACAAAGAAAGGGAAGAAAACAAAAAGACAGGACTTGCATTCTAATCATGAGATATACAGAGTAGATGGAAGGCAATCTCAAAAAAGAAAGCACGAGTAGATGGAGTGAACTGGGGAAAGCCTCCAGCAGAAGGTAAATTTTCAGCTAAGCCTTGAAGGAAGTCAGTGCAACCCCTATTTTTAAAAACCCTCACCTTCTGTCTTAGAATTGATGCTAAATATTGGTTCCAAGGCAGGAGGGCATTAAAGGCTAGGGCACTGGGGATCAAGTGACTTGTCCAGGGTCACACAGCTAGAAAATATCTGAGGATTTGAACCCAGACTCTCCCATCTCTGGGCCTGGTTCTCTCTCCATTGAGCCACCTAGCTGCCCTCTGTTACCTCCACTTTATAGGTGAAGAATTTCAGGTGCATTGTGATTCTTCCTATAATAGCATTGCTTGTGTCAGAGTTGCTAAGTACAGAGATAATATTTTTGAAAGATATTTCTAGTTCTCTGATGACTTCAAGTTCAGGAGATTGATCAAGGTCCTTTCTAGCTCTAAATCTTATAAAATCCTATGAGATCAAGCAATTTACCACCGGAGAGCACAGAGGCAGTAGGTAGGAGGATTTGAATTCCAAATAGAAGGACTTGAACTCAGCTCTCCCAACCGCTATTCCCACCAGCACCCTAACCACCATTTTCTTATCCTGCCTGAAAGGTTCCCACCACAGAGGGAAAAGGGGCGAACAAGGCCACGCTCTCAAGGGTTATTGGGCCTCAGGATCCAGGAACTCCCCCAGGGGTAATACATTTTCCCTTGGAGCTTAGAATAGAAAGTGAATGTGGAGGGCAAAGTAAAACAACTCCAGTAGGGTTTAGAGCTGGGAAAGATGCTAAAAAGATCCCTGAGGCCACCACCCTCTCAATTTAAGAGTCAGATTTAAGAGGGGAGAAATCCCAAAGAAGAGAAGGGACTTACCCAAGGTCACAGAGTCCTCTGCTTCCCAGTGGACTGGGCTTTCCATGACCGCCCAGCTTTCTCACCCTCCCGAGGGAATGGACCTTCCACCCATCTCTGGAGCTGCCACAGCCGCACAGTGGGGCTGGCTGAGCACGCCTGATTGCTCATTCGGTTTCATTCTGTAGGGGAGCCCTCGGGGGTGATGAGTGAGATGAAACCCCGCCGCCCAGGCTAACCACAGCATTGTTCGCCCGTGAGGAAAGGACCACGGGGAAGAACTTTGCATGCCAACTCAGGGCAAGGGGATTCCAGCCGGGCTTGACTGACAGGGCCCCTGGAGAGAAGGGCAGGGGATTACCCCGGTTGGACATGCTGAGAGAATTCGAGATGAGAAGGAATGGGAGCTCACGTTTCAGAAGCACTTTCTCAGCCTTTTCCTTCCCAGACCCTGGCGACAAGCCTGGGAGGGACGCGGGGGAAGCAGGCAGAAAACCTAGAGCGAGGAGGAACCTCAGGCATCCACTGTCTGGTCCAGCTCCTTCACTTTGAGTGGGAGGAAACAAAGGGTCTTTCCTGTACACCCTGTTTGGCAGATGAGCCTTACGTGGTGAGTTGCTGGCAGAACCGTGGGACCACAGATCTAGAAGGTATCTAAAATAGGTCCTTTAGTCTAATCCCTTCATTTGACAGATGAGGAAACTGAGGCCAGTGAAATAAAACTACTTGACCCAGGTGACAGAGCGACTAAGTCAGAGAGCAGGGTTTGAACTCAAGTCCTGTCTCCGTGCTGCCTTCTTCTCTCCGGACTTCTTTCTGTGTCCTCTGCCCTCCTGCCCCTGCTTCTGCTCACAATCATTTCCTGAACAGAAGGAGATGGTTAGGAATAACATCGTCAGGGAACAGTGGGACTAGAATTCACACTTTAAAAAAACGCAACTCTTCCTTCCATCTTAGAATCAATACTAAGTATTGGTTCCAAGGCAGAAGAGTGGTCAGGGCCAGGCAATGGGGGTCAAGTGACTCGCCCAGGGTCACACAGCTGGGCAGTATCTGAGACCAGATTCAAACCCAGGACCTCCCACCCCTAGGCCTGGATCTTCTAGTTGTCTCTTGATGATATTTTTAGGGACTCTATTGCCCTAGCTTTAATTCTATTTAATTCCATTCTATTCAATACACATTTATTATGGTTTAAGTAGAGGGAGCTCTGACATTTTGTCATGGATCCTTTCTGGTTCTGAGTTCCTTCATCCTCTGATATCTTAGGGTCTTGGAGTCAGAGAGAAATCAGAGAAAGTGGCTTAAAAAAAGACAAAACCTTGTCAACCTGGAAAGCTCAACTTGGGCTTGATGAACTAGTTGGAAGGAACCCTGAGAGGTCCAATAGACCAGCTTGATTTTACAGAAAAGAAAATAAATTATTTCTACTGGGACAGTGGCTTGTCCAAGATCCTGTAACAAATTGGTGACAGGGCTAACAAGAGAAAGGTTTACTCTATCAAATTGTTTGACTTCTCAGGGAAGGAAGAGAGGAAGAAAAGAGGGAGGGAGAGAATTGGGAACTGCTGGAAACTAAAAAATACAAATGTTAAAAATTGCTCAACATGTACTGTAATTTGGAAAATATTTTTTAAAGAAGAGATAAGTTTAAAATCCCTCATTCATTCAATGAGTATTATCTGAGCACCTAGGATGATTAATATGAGAGAGCACAAGGGACTTCACTTAGAGAACCTTGTAGCCAAACTCCTTCCTTTTGCAGAGCTGGAGGATAGGTGACTTATGCAAGGTCACACCAATAAGAAGTAGCAGATGCAGTTCTGATTTTAAAATCAGAGAGTACACTTCTTACTTCCCCATGCTTTCTCTCTAGGATGTTGTCACCCCTTTATTCAGCATTGTTGGGGAGACAGTAAAAGACTCACAGGGCAGTGCACAAAACACTGAACTGTAAAGTGAGAAGGTCTTCTCAGTGACCTCTAAGGTCCCTTCCAACTCTAAATCTGGGGCAGGAAGACCCAAATCATAGGCTGGCAGGGGACACATGAGCCCCTGACAGGAAATGATTGGAGAAAGGTTAAGCAGAAAATTATGTGCCACTGACCTTAGTGCAAAAGGAAGGGAGATGGCAGGTTTGGCTGGTCAAAGAGAGTTTCCTAAAAGAATAACAAACAACCCTAGGACCTTACCAATTATAAAGCATTTTCCTTAGAGCTGCCTGTGAATGATGGAATTCACACAACTTTGGTCACTTCAATACATTTGAACAGACTTTTAAATATTATTATTGATAATGATAGCTGGTGTTTACATAATACATTTGCAAAATTTTTATTGTTTTGTTTGTTTTAATTTTTGGTTTTTTATTTGTTTACTTTTTTCATTTATCTATTCATTTATGTATTTATCCACTTATTCATTCATTCATTATTCATTCCTTTTATCCTCACAAGCACCCCAGGAGGCAGGTGCTTAACATTACCCTTATTTTTTCAGATGAGGAATCTGAGCCAGAGAAAGGTTAAGTAACTTGCTCAGGTAGGACCACACAGTTGGTAAATTTCTTAGGTTGGATTTGAACTTGGGTCTTCTGGCTCTGTCCAGCGCTCTTTATCCACCCAGCTGCTTTTTAAAATTACCTTCTCTGCACAAGGGCATCATGTTAGTAACTAAAGACAGAAAGACAAAACTGAATAGTTCTTATGACTTTAATAAATTTATATTCTACTTTGGGGCCCCAATATGTGGGGCCCCAAACAAGAAAGAGTTAATACATGGCAATTTCAAGAGAAAGAAAACCTTAATAATTTGGGGGGAACTGTGTTTATGATTCTCATATTAAAATGGGGAAACTGAGGCACAGGGCAGTGAAGTGACTTGCCCATAGCCATACAGTTAACAAGTAGTGGAGTTGGAATTAGGATCCAGTTCCTCTGACTTCCATTCTTTCCATAGTATTTAGTACAGTGCCTGAGGGCACACAGTATAGCAGGTACTTAATAAAAGTTTATTGACTGAGTAAGATCTAAGCCAGAAAACTCTGAAGGGTAAGAATGCCTGATAAACATATATAACAGGGAAATGTAAAACAAAGTACAGAGTGCCAAAAAAAAAAAAATCAAACGGGCATCAAGGTGGTACAATGGATAGATCACCAGTCCTGGAGTCTGGATTCACCTTCTTGAGTTCAAATCTGGTTTCAGAAAATAGTTGGGTAACCCTGGGCAAGCCATTTAATCCTGTTTGCCTCAACTTCCTCATCTGTAAAATGATCTGGAGAAGGAAATGGCGGGCCATTCCAGTATCTGCTAAGAAAATCCCAAATGGGATCATAAAGAGTAGGAAATGGCTTAATGACAACAACAAAAGCACTAAAGGTGTCCCACGGAGAGAAATAGTAAGAAATAAGGCTGAAAAGGTAGAGCGCCAGCAGATTGTTGAGGGTCTTGGACATCAGAGGAAACTGATCTTCTCATGGGCTTGGGGAGTCACTGGAGACTTTTGAGCAGATGAGTGCCCTAAGCTGTACATGAGGAATAATTTTTCTAACATTATTCAATAGATGGATGGGCAGGGAGAGAGGATAGAGGAGGAAGACCTGTTCAGAGACTCTTACAATAGTCCAGGAACAAGTGATAATACTACTAGTAGAAGTAGCAGCAACAACACAAGTGGTAGTAGTACTAGCTAGCAGTAGTAGTAATTAGTATTTATGTACACTTTAAGTTTTGCAAAACTCATTATAAATATTATCTCATTTTATCCTCACAACGATCCTGGAAAATAGGTGCTATCATTAGCATTTCTCCTTTTATAGAGGAAGAAACTGAAGCACAGAGGTTAAATGACTTCCTCAGGGTCATACAGCTGGTAAGTGTCTGAGGCTGGATTTGAATACAGTTTTTTCTGACTCCAATCCAGTGCCCTGTGTACCATGGCACCCCCAATGAGAAACCGTATAAAAATGGTAACAGGAGGCTTGGAGAAAAGGTTATTGTGAGCCAAGAGAAGATCAGTGAGGACCTGGATTCAAATCTCCCCTTTGAGAGATACTAAGTATATCTGTAATCTTGGGCAAGTTACTTAAACTTCTTGTACCTCAGCCTCCTCATCTGTACTATAAGAGAGTTGAACTACATGGTTTCTGAGAACCTTTCCTACTCTTGATCTATGACTCCTAAGAGTAAGATAACAAGACATTTTTAAAATAGAAGCATTGATAATACTATGACAATTCTTGGTTAACTGACTGACTGCGAAAGGTTTTAAAAGAGTCAAAGATACCTCAAGGTTTCAAACAAATAAGGGAGAACAGTCTATTTTCACACAGTGAAACAGTGGGTATATAGACAGAGACCTGGATTTGAGTCAGGAGGATTGAGTTAAAATTCAGCCTCAGATATTTGCTATATGACCTTGTACAAATCACTTAACTTATATTTGCCTCAGTTTCTTCACCTGTGAAGTGGGTTGCTAATAATAGCACCCACTTTCCAGGGTTATTGTGAGAATATTTCTGAAGGAGAATTAAAGTAGATGAAATGGGTGGAAATGAATAAAAAATAAATTTAGATTATATTGAAATTCTGAAGAGTCTTGAAATAACTGGGAATATTTAGCCTAGAAAAAAGAAAATTTACAGGGGATAGGATAGCTCTCTTCAAGCTCTTGAAGGGATATGATGCAGAGTGGGGCATAGGCTTGTTCACTTTCATCCAGAGAGTAGAAGGAAGTGAGAGCTATAGGTAAAAACTGCAAAGAGGCCAATTTAAACTTGGTATCAAGAAAAACCTCCCAACTATTAGAGATATCAAGCAGCAGAACTGACTGGATCAGCTGCCTGTTGATCAAGAGATCAACCTTTTAATTATTGAGTTCCATAAAAGTTGGGCTGTCTGTATCTCTGCAGGTCTGGAACCCAAAGTTGTAGGTTGTAGCAGGGATTGCTATTCAGGCATAACTCGGGAAAATGCTCTCTAAGGTCCCTTCCAACTCAGAATCTATGTGATTTAATAAGATAGAGTTACAAAAAGTTTTTGACTTTTGTCTATAGGCAATTCTGATTCCCAATTGGGCTGGGATCCTCTGATAAAGTCCTCCATCAAGGATTTATTGCAAAATAAAGATGATCTTGGTCTCTTGAAGGCTGTGCCAATAGAATGGAGGCTCTTACAAGTCCTATCTATCTGGAAAGCTCCAGGCAGGGGCTGAGCAATGACCATTGGGGTCTGTTGTCTGAGAAGCAGCAAAGCTGAGGACTTGGGAGGCTTATCCCTAAATAGCTGGTAACTAGGGCATGAATTATCTTACCACAGCAACCAATAAAATATTTTTTACTAAGGTAGAGGGTAAGGGGGGATGATCTGAGTTCAATATCCCTGGATAGAATCAAGGGCTTTTAAAAATATTGTTTCCATGCCCTATTGGTATTCATTACATGACCAAGAGATCTAGATAAAGACTTTTGGGTAGACCTTCAGCCCATGCCTTGAACTGCTCCTTCCCATTTCCAAGAAGACGTGGAAAAAGCATATGGGATAAGAAAGGTCAGGAGGGGATACTATTGGGAAGGGCACTCCTATCACCAAAATCCAAGATTATAGAATAATTACAGTAAGGCATATACCAGATTGGTAGGTTCAAGTGTGGTCCTGTGCAAAGACAAAGGAGTATATTACTTCTTAAGATATGGTTTGTTTCTACTCAGGTGGGGAGACTAGAATTGATAAACTCAGCTCTGAAATGGGAGCACTGCCTGGATCCAGGGAATGCTTGTTAGGGGATGGAATCCCTGGAGGACATTATAGGACAGTGATGGCGAACCTATGGCATGGGTGCCAAATATGGCATACAGAGTGCCCCCCAGAGTTCATTACTGGTAAGGCAGAGGGACTCAAGCAGAGATGGTCCTTTCTCCCTCTCTACTTTGCCTGACATTTTTTTTCCATATCCTGAGCCCCTCTACTTAGCATCCCAATGGAAGTGCTTTCTCCTTCCCCTGTGTGGGGTAAGGTAGGGGTGAGGCATGGCTGGCACTCAGTGGCAGGGAGGGGCATGGCACTTGGTCTGGGGGTGGAGCCCAGCACTCTATCTCTAAAAGGTTCACCATCATTGTTATAGGATATTAAAGACTTAGAAGGTATTGGCTTCTTCCAGATCTCTGCAGATCCACTTCTAATTAATTAAATTATTTTAAAATTAATTAATTAGCAGAGTTTATTCACTTAATAATTTAAATGTAATTAATTAGCAGGTCCCTAAAGGATATCTACCGGTACAAATGTCAGTCAACACATATAACTATTGGCTCTAAAAAATTATCAAGAAGTTACCAGGAGCCCATTTTAATTCAAAAGAAAAAACTTATCCATTAGAGCTGAAGTATGATGAAATGGGCTGCCTCAGAAGGTAATACTCTGCATATCATAATAGATATACTCATGCATAAAAACTTTAAAACTTATAAAGTCCTTTCCTTGCAACAATCCTGGGAAATAAGCAATTTGCACATGTTCACACAGTATCAGAGTTAAGATTTGGGGTCAGATTATATGACCTTAAATCTAGCTCATTTTCCACTGTAATAGCTCATTGTTCCCAGGAAGTATCCAAGAAGAGATTGGATATTTGTCAGAGTTGTCAGAGAGAGGATCCCTGCATTGTACAAAAGGAGAACTCAGATGACTTCTCAAGTCCCTTACGGCTTTGAAGTTCTATGATTAAGAGGATGGGTGATATAGTGGGGAGAGAACTGGGTATAGAATCAGAGGCCCTAGATTCAAATCTAGACTGCTATTTATATTCTGTGCGCCCCTGGGCAAGTCATTTACAAGTTGGGGGGGGGGGGGACTTCAATTTCTTTGTTAATAAAATAAAAGGTTGGACTCAATGTTACCTTAGAGTCCCTGCCAACTCTAATTCCTCTGAGCCTGTCCTTGGTGGCCTCTTCCAGGAAACTTTCCCTGACTACAACCAGCCTACACTGATCTCTGCCTGCTCTGAGCTCTCCAGCCTCCTGGTCTTCTTCCTCATTTGGCTTTAGGGTAGATTGCCTGCTGCTTTATATTCTCTTTCCCAATGTCCAGGTCTGTAATGGGAAGGGCACTCGATTTACTATCAATCCTGGCTTATTAAACTTGGGATAATTGCTTCCTCACTCTGGGCTTCATTTACTTTCCCCAAATTGAAAATGAGCTACACTGGAACCCAAAGGATCCCTGAACCCCCTTTCAGTTCTAACGTTTCCATCTCAGAAATACGCAATCCTCAAAGGATTGAGGAGGGAAAAGCGTGCCAGGGCGTTCTACAAAGCCCCAAACTCATGGGAAACAGTACATTTGAAGCTGCCCTCGGGGGTTTCTCCTCATCCTCTGTGCCTTCCCCAGTGGACCCTCTCCAAATTCTTCTTGCACTTAGGAAAGTGAGTTAGGGATTCCTCTCTTTCTGCCACAGGAACGAATATCTGAGCTGGATCGGACCCTCCCAGGTCATCTGAGCCAACCTTCACGTTTTGCAGATGAAGAAACTGAGGCATAGAACGGGGAAGTCAGTCAGCCAGCAAACATTTATTAAATGCCAGCCAGACATTTTTACGTATTTGGAGGGGGGTGGGGGGGAGGCAGACAACAGTACTGCCCTTCAGGGACCTTACAATCTACTGAGAGAAAAACAAACAATTTTTAGCCATATACAAACAAGCTCTCTATGTATCTCTGCCTCTGAATAGGTTTAGGTCTCTCATCATCGATCGACCTGATCTAGGAATCCCGGAATGTATGGCCTCTCCTGGCTAAATTAGAAAGGCATGGCCATGAAGGAATGCCACCAAAGGCAGGTGAGATTGCGTTGAGGAAATTAGGGGCATCCCAGGCCAGTGAAAATGCAGAGTCGGGAGCTGGAATCTCGGGGAAGGACCCGCGAGGAGATCTCTGGAAGTGACTTTCGAAGGGTTGAATGCCCAATGAGAGGCACAGAATCGGAGGGTGTCGGCTCTGGAAGAAACCTCCAAGATCATCCAGACCCTTCATACAGTGTACAGTGTAGAGGAGGAAACCGAGGCCAGGAGAGGTAGTGCCTTGCTTACTGTACCCGGGTTTCCCTTGCCAGATAGAAGCAGAGTCAGCTAGCTCTCAGATCCAACTCTTCTTACTCCAAAGCGGGCTTCCTCCGCTGAACATCCCTCCCATTAAGATCTCGCTGCTGCCCGCCCCCCAGGCCTGGGGCCCGGCACTAACTCACACTCCACCAGAGGAAGCTGATTCAGGTTCTGGCTGCCCCCCAGAGAAATCGAGTCACGCGCATTTCCCCGAACGCCTCCCCCTCTAGGACCCAGCGTGCTCTCGGGGCGGGGGAGGGGAAAAGGGAGGCAGGGGGATGTGGCTGAGATACTAGGGACGTAATTTAAAGCAGAAGTTGTCCCAAGTCGGGATTACTGGCTGCTCTCCTCCAGGGTCCCAGTTTCCATGTCGCCCGTGTGGTCCCTCTAGAGCCCGGGTCTGCAGAGGGAGGGATGCTGGGAGAGTTCCCCGAAGTGGGGAAGGGAGGGCTTGAGGGAAAACAGAAGTCCGGGAGCCCTAATAACGTCGGGGCAAGATGAGCGCTGGGCTTCGGGGAGACAAGCGGCGCCCCTGCTGAGTAAGGTAAGTGCGCAACTAGGGCTCCCTGGGACCTTCTCCCTCCGCTCCCTCTCCCCCGCCGCCCCTCCCCGCACACATATCCCCACCTCCTGCCCTTCTCAGGCTCGGTTAATCATGAACTGTGCGGAGAGTCAATCGGGTTTCTGAAGTCCACAACTTGGACTCGAAAACCTTGCATTTTGCCTGAGCGGCCGGGTGAGTGGGGAGGGGTCTAGAAAGATCAATTGCCATTGGATTCAGAAGGTCCTGTTCAACACCAGCTCTCCGAGTGATCTTGGATCAGTCACTTTCCTTTTAGCAACCTCAGTTTTCTCCTCTGTCTAATAAAGGTACCTGGACCACTTCTGCAGCTGGGCTTCTGGGGGGCTGGGGCTGGGGGAGGGGAAAGTACTTTGAAAACTGTAAAACATAGGAGGAATGATCCCTATTCCTACTTCCCAGATCAGGGAGAGGAGCCGAGAGTCCTGGACTGGTGGGCAGTACTTTCTCCCCAAACCTCCCAACTTTGTCTTCACTGTCCTTCCTTGATACTTTACCGGCGAAATCTTCAAGACTTCAGAATCCACCCCTCTCTCCAGTTCAGTTCATTGGGGGAAAGTTGGGGAGGGGTGCGAAGGGCCAAACAGAATTCCATCTTCCTTGGGCTTGGTGAGGGTGAGGTACCCAACTTTCATTGCCCAGAACCTGATCTAGGGGACTGAGGCACGTGATCCTGGAGCAGGTGAATGGAGGTGGGTTAGAAACAAGGGCTGTGATGCCTGGCGACTGTGGGAAGAAAGGGGAACTCCCAGAGCTACACACGACCTTAAAATGTCCAAGGTTAGAATTGGAGGAAACTTAAAGCCATTTGGTCCAGCCCCTTCTGTTTACTGATGGGGAACCCGAGGCCCAGAGAGGGCAAGTGATTTGCCCATGCAGACAACACCTCTCAAAGCCCTCCCTAAGGCAATCTCCCCCCACACACACACACACAATGGTAGATGGGAAAGTGGTCCAGCCCCTTTTACCCTGTATTGAACATCGGAAAGAACTTTATTTCCTTGAATAAAAAATAACTTTAAAATCTGTATGTAAGGAAGTGGTTGTTCTCCCCAGAAACCCACATTGTAAAATGAGCCACTTATAAGGGAATTTTAGGGTCTCTTCACCTGGAGTCCATGGATCCTTCTTCAGATAAGTGGTGATCTAAGAACTTGGAAGGGAGAAGATTTCATCTTTATTTTCACTAAGCTCTAACTGAACTGTATTATTTCCTGAATTAGTGAGCAAAAAGAGTCTATTGGCTTTACCAGCCTGCCAAGGGGGTCCAAGACACAAAAACAAGAAAGAATTCTTAGTTTAAAGGGAAGTAAATGCAATATGTCCATATGTAGAATGAATAATTGATGCTTTAGTAGAATAAATGCTCCTTGGAGAAATTAAAAAAAAAAAAAAAGAACTTTATTTCTTTTTATCTGGTCCCCCAAAGACGGTTTCTGAGCCCTCTCTTTCTACCCTGTCTCTCCTCCAGCCTCATCTGTGACCCCCTACCCCAATACCTCCAACCTGACCTGAGTGCCCTGGATCCCTTCCCTCTCAATATCTTTAGCTCTTCTTGCTCTCCAGCTGCCTATATCTCTCCCAACTGTAAACGCCTTCCCCTCTGAGAGTGTCTTTGGTCTACCAGGCATTATCTCCTGTATATACCTAGTTATTTAAATGTTGTCTTTCATATTAGAGTAGAAGCTCATTGAAGG
The DNA here is from genome assembly GCF_027887165.1 of Monodelphis domestica. Lineage (NCBI taxonomy): Eukaryota > Metazoa > Chordata > Mammalia > Didelphimorphia > Didelphidae > Monodelphis > Monodelphis domestica. The sequence goes on from NC_077230.1 coordinate 341,809,615, forward strand.
CAGGATCTATTTTGCCTTTCTTTGCGCATCCTCAGTTCTCCGCATAGCGGGAGTGTTCTATAAAAGCTGGTTAATTTGTCTTGGAGCTCAACCTACCCCCCTCTTGGAAGCTTTCCCCAACAGTTCTGTCTCCCGTTGTAATCATGCCTGTCTCTTGCTAACATCCCACTGAACTGTAAACTCCAGGAGGGCAGCAATGGTTTCATTCCTCCCCTTCCTTCCCTCCCTCCATTTCCTTCACCCTCACATTCCCTTCTCACAATGGACTTGCCATATAGCCTAGCAGTATAGTACTTAGTAATGTTAAAGAAAATGAGCCCCTTTTCTCCTTTTTTTGAGGAGGGACAGTGAGAAAGTTAGAGAAGTCTTCTCCTGTGTTAGGGAGGGTCTCCATCAATCATCCCCACTTACAAAAGAATTACAGTAGATTATAATGCTTTGGGGTTAAAAGGGATTAAAAAGAGCTAATGATTGTACCTAGTCTAGCCGTTATGCCTTTAGTGGCATTCTGGGATTTATGGGTGAGGAGACCCAGGAAAGGGACAGAGATTTACTGAAGGTTACACAGTGGAGCAATGCCACACACTCATACCCCAGGGCTCTTAGACCCAGGGGTAACAATAATACCAAAAAAGGCTTTAAAGAAAGTGTTTGCTGGGTGCAACTAGGTAACTCATGGATTGAGAGCCAGACCTGGAGATGGGAGGTTCAAATGTGACCTCAGCTACTTCCTAGCTGTGTGACCCAGGGCAAGTCACTTAACTCCCATTGCCCAGCCCTTACCACTCTTCTGCCTTGATACTAATTAATATACAGTATTGATTATAAGGTGGAAAGTAAAGGATTTCCCCCCTTTTATTTAAATAAGAAGGAAAATACTTTTCTCACTGTAGCCCCAATGAGGTCTGCAGTACAAGTGCTGTGATCTCTATTGTATAGAAGAGGAAACAGGTTTAAAAAGGGAAAGTGACTTCCTCAAGGTCCCACAGCTCCGGATGGGCTGATCCCAGTGATTTCCCCAAATACGGGAAACTCAACTGCTCTCCCCTGGGGGAGGGGGGGAGATTTTTTAAATAAAAAAAATTTTTAATTGCTTTAAAAAGCAGCTAGTAAGCTCCACATCCAGATCTCCTGTTTCCGAGGACTGGAGCTTTCCCAGTACATCGCCATGCAATGTGTCACAGGTGATCTCTATTACACACAAAATACCCTTCATTTCTGGGCGACTCTCTAATCAGTGTGGTACCATAGATAGAGCACAGGACGTGGAAATCAGAAGACATGGGAGGGAGTAGTTTTGTTGTCTACTATGGGGCCATCAAGAATCATTTCAACTCCTTCAAGCCTCAGTCTCCTCATCTGTAAAATGGAGAATGTAATACTTGAGAATTAATAAACACTTACTAAGTCCCTACTTCGTTGGTCAATAAACATTTATTAAGCAGCTACTCTGTGCCCCATACTTTGCTAAGTATTGGAGATACAAAGAAAGCTAAAAGAACATCCTTGCTCTCAAGGAGTTTACAGAGGAGACAATATGTAAATGGCCATATAAAAATAAGATATGTATAGAATGAACTGGAACTAATCAGCAGGGGGAAGGCACTAGAATTAAGTTGGGGGGGTGGCAGTCAGGAAAGGGTTGCTGTAGACATGAGAACTTTAGTTGGGAAAGGCAAGTGGCAGAAATGAGGAGGCAGGAGATGTTCTAGGCATGGGGACAGCCAGCAAAAATCTCCGGAGTGGGGAGATGGGCTGTCTTATTCAAGGACCAGCAAGGAGCCAGTGTCACTGTATCACAGAGTGCATGTCAGGGGATGGGGCGTACAAGAGGACTGGGAAGGTGTATGTATTTGGAGAGGAGGTCATGAAGATTTTATTATATATAAAATTATATATCCTGGAGGTGTTGAGGAGCCACTGGAGCTTGTTGAGTGGGGTGGAGGTGAGAGTGAGGGTGACATAATCAGACACCCCTTTTCCCTCTAAACCCTTACCTTCTGTCTTAGAATGATACTAGCCATCCGTTCCAAGGCAGAAGAATGGTAACCGTCAGGAAGTTGGGGTTAAGTAACTTGCCCAGGGTCCCATATCTAGGGATTATTTGAGGGCAGATTTGAACCTAGGACTCTCATTTTGAAGCTTGGCTCTATCCATTGAGTCACTCAACTGCCCCTAGAAAGACCACATTTAACAGCAGAGTTGAGAAATGGACTGTAGTGGGGAGAAACTTGTGGCTGCCAACCTCAGTAATGTGGTGAGGAAAGCATCTTTCAAAATTTAAAGCACTATAAAATGGAAAACTTTTTATTCTTTTGGTTGCCAATCATCTGCTATCCCAGATGGCTAGTAGTCAGCAGGGCCAGCTCCACCTTCCCTGACCCCACAACCCAAACAACAAAACAAAACAAAAAAAGTAAGGGGACAAAGCTTGTCTCTGCTCTCTCCACTTTCCATAGGAGGGGGGAAATGGGAACATCGAACCGTTTTAGGGAAGACATCAGTTCAATAAAAGGAAGAATAGTTGAAAAGTAGAATTCACTCCAGGTCACTGATGGTAATAATGTTCCACTAGGGGCTGAATGATCAATCACTTGTTGGGGGAAACTGTAGACCCCAGATGGATGTTTAGACTAAGTGTGACCTGAACCTTTCCTTCTTGTTGTGCAATTGGAGGATTCTTGATTTTCATGACTTTTACGGTCTAGAATTCTGACATTCTAAGTTTCCAAGAGAGAAAGTTTGGCATGCTGAGATTCTAGTTTTGAGAAGAAAGTTTCCTTTGTTGCTTCTCTTCTCAAGAACTCTTGGCTGATTTTGCCTTGGGGTTGTGAGACCCATTGTTGGTGGAGAGAGCCTTAAGAGGAAAAACTCTACTTTGTTTTATGAAATTAAATGTTTTAAATAGTCAATAAATAATAACTCTGGCCTAGGATCTTGTATATATTATGCATGGTGACAGTCAGTTGTGAGATCATAGATCTACTCTTGATGTAGATTCTCAGTTTAGTTAGAAAACGGGCGAGTTGGCAAAGTAGATGGCTGTACCTAGAGTAAGGAAGACCTGAATTCAAGCAGAGGAAAATGGGAGTGTCAGTGTAGAGAGTGGAATTTGTAGTCAGGAGACATGGGTTCAAATCCTGTTCCTGGCTACTGGTTAGCCCTGTTATCTTGCTAAAGGTGATCCTTAAAGGCATTTTCCAACTCAATCCTACATCCCAGGGAGAACCTTGAAAAACAATCCCTCCTGTCCCACCTTTAGCTTCCCTCTTCTTCCTCCTCCATCCCCACCACAAAGCTCTTCAGCCCCAGGCAGTAGGGGTTGGCCCCTGTCAGGTGGGTGGGTGCAGACCTGGTGAGTCAGTCTCCTGTGTGTCTGATGGGGCTCTTTAGCTCCAGGGTTGCCAGAGCTAGGCTGGAAATCAGCTTTATGCCTCCACTTTTTTTCCTTCCTGTTTGGTCAAAAATTGTTAAGATTTTTTTTTTTAACTCTTTATGTCCACTATCTCCTTAGAGCCCTCTTTAATTGGGGTAAGGATATTATAAATGCAGAAACCCCCACAAAGCTGCAGAGTTGGTAATCTAATCTGGAGAACTACAAAGAACCTCAGCACCAGGATTTACCCTGAAGGACAGAGAGGAATACTTAGATTGGGGTTTTTTTTTTTTTTAATTCCTTACTTTTTCTCTTAGAATCAGTACTGTGTATTGGTTCCAAGACAGAAAAGTAGTAAGGTCTAGGCAAGGAAGGTTGAGAGACTTGCCCAGGGTCACACAGCAAGGAAGTATCTGAGGTCAAATTTGAATCCAGCACCTCCTGTATCTCAATCCCCCGCATCACCTAACTGCTTCCCTTAAAAGTATTTTGGAAAGGGGAAGGAGGAAAAAGTCAGTTTATTTGAATTCACACAAATTTGGGAAAGATACAGAAACCAGAAATCAGGGTTGGGGGAGGGTGGTGCCTAGATTAAATAGCCAGAGGCTAGGGGGATTGGGAAAGTACTTAAGGTTTGATTATCTTCTTTAAAGGGAAAGAGGCCAAACCACTTTGTCTTTTGAGTTCTTTGTTTGAACACCCTAGAAGAGAGTCAATTTGGAGATCCTTGTGGAAGTTATCATTGACCTTTGATGGTTGAGGTGATTCTGCCTTAGGTCATAAGGAGGCACTGTAGAGTCAAATGTGCTGCCTTAGTTTACCATAAAAAGCAAGGAACAAATGGGGGTGTCCAGGAGGGCTAGGAGAGGCAGTGGGTTCACCAAAGGTGGGAAGCAAACCTAGGCTGGAGCATAGAAAAATAGCCCAAGGGGTCAGTCCCATTCAGTAAATTGGCTTTATAAAGGGTGACTCCAAATTGAAAAACAGGCACAAGGGGGCCCTGCCCTTGGCAAGCAAGTCTTACTAAAGGAAGGGCACTACATTTCCCATAGGCCACCATGTCTTAGGGATCTGAGGTAGACTTCAGTGACTGGGTCTCCCTGAATTTTTCTCTGGAAATCTCGGCCATAGGTAAGTTTTCAGAATGGCTTCCTTGCTAGAAAAGAAAATCTCTGAGGAATGCAAAACCATATTTTCAAAAGAATGATGATTCTGGGTTTTGCTCAAGGCCATATAAGATGAATTCATGATGTCAGCCCCAACAGGTATGCAGAATTTTGGACTGATTGAAATATTCTGATGGCCTTTCAAATCATTTGACATTGATGCTTAGAATAACAGTGAAAGTTAACTTTATTAACTATCTTTTAACAACATCTTATTACATTTTTTCATTAAAATCCACTTGTAGCAATTATACATATATAAATCATACTTAATACGAAATTATAGTTTGCCTAAGAATACCATAGTAATGGCATAGTTCAAGCAACAGTTAAAGAATAGACAAATAACAAGCTGTAGAAATACAAAAGCTAAAAAAATAAACAAACATAGCACAGCTTTATCAAGGTTTGTAAACTTGGTAATGACTCAAAGCACTATTTATGGAAAGAAACAACAAAAAAGAAAATATCAGAATATACTAAAGATTCAAATTCATATCCTTTTATAAAACAAAACTATCTTAGAATGCTTGCCCAAGTTTGATTGTATAAGATAACCATAAGAGTACTTATATAAAATTATTCAAAACAAATTCAAAATTAAATTCAAAATTCTCATTTCTCATTTCCCTCTGAGAAGAATGAGATACTAAGGTTCTAATAACAACATCCTTTTTAAATTACACAGCTGATTTTGCTCTTATTTTAACTTTATTTTTAAAAAGAGCTCTGCTAGGATGTCTGAATGGAGTAGGGATTATATTAATTTAGTTACCTATAACACCATGCTCAAATAGATTGGCTATTTCACTCACATAAACCACTATTGTCTTTTTATAGCTTTCAAATAATATTTTGTTTTATTCTTTCCTCAAGCACATGCAAAAAGAATTTAACCTTATTTTTAAAAATTGAGCCAAATTATCTCTTTCCTCCACCCCAAAGATGGTTAAAAAAAAAAAAGAGGAAATGTCATGCTAAGGGAATCGAGCATAGAGAGTCCTAAATCAGGCCAAAATCACTCTCTCAGCTTTTCCTTAAGACAGAAATCCACCTGCAGTTCACACATGTAACCCCATAGGGCTGCTGGAATTATAGATCATTTGTTTCCATAGCATTTCTTCCAATTACATTCTCATAAGATTTAATTCCAAATGGCATGGTCTTCTTAGTCACATTTAAGATTAAATATAAATTTTCCTCACATTGCTACAACTGTGTAAATTTTTAAATTACTAAGATTCAGTATTCTTTCCTAAAATCTAAAGTGTAACCTTCTAATATCATATTGAAAAAAAATCATTATATTCTGAAATTCTACATAGATAGTGAATACCTGATGATTTACCCACAAACTTTTAAAAGAATTCTGGACAAATTATTGTAAATCTTCAAATGAACTGATATTGAACTATATTAGACTTTATAACAAAATAAAACATAAAACTGATTTGAAACTTTTCTACTCTAGTTGGGTGTGAAATGAGTTCTCTCACACTTCTGACTCTCCTAGTTTTCAGGTTGAAGCATTTGTCAGCCTTAAAAGGGCTCGCATTTAAGGCAAGGTACCAAGAGAATTCTCAGAGGAGAATGCAGGAAGAAAAATAGCAAGGTGAATTCTATAGTTGGCTCAGGGACATGCGCTGAGGCAGTTTAATGGACAAAGTAAGGAGGAACAAGGACCCCAGGATACTTAGTCCATGTCCAGAGTCTTCTACAAGTTGATGAAGTCCTTCCCATCTGGCTGCAAAGTGTCATTGCACAAGTGTCTTTTCCACTAGACCCCATCTCCAGCTTCCAGCAGTAAGGAGGAGTGGTCTGGTCAGGCCACTAGTAAATGACTAGGATATGAGGTGGTTATGGCCCTAGAGGTTTGAATGAGACCTCTGCAGTTGGACAAAAGGAAACTTATTCAGAATTTTAGCAAGGTTAAGCTTCATAATACCAGAAATAGATTGTACCAAACTTGAGGATTGGGAGTGGTAGGTGCAGGAGTTCACTCACTGTGGAATTTCCCAGGTGGGAAACTCCTTTCTAGCAATAGTCCTTGCAGTGGATTATCAATAAGGAAAAGCCTCCATCCATCAGGAAAACATACCTAGACTAAGATGGGAGCTAACTAAAATCAGTCAGCCAGACTTAAAGGGGAAGAGATAAAGAAATGATACCATTATGTTGGGGCTTCCATGATGCTCCTTCTTTTCTATACTGAGAGATGGGAAAATTTTTTTTTCCAGTAGATCTAAAATAACAGAAATTGATGGATGTTTACTTTGCCCAATAGATTCTTTTGGGTTCTCAATAGTTGGGAGTTGGAAGGGGGTTGGGAAAGAAGGTGTGAAGGCCAGGCTGAGAAAGGCAGATATCTATACCTCTGAGACACTCCTGAGGCACACGTTAGGCACATCATTTCCTTAGCCTTGGTATCCTCATTTATTAAATAGTACTAATAACTTCTTCACTAGCCACTTCCTAAAATTGTAGTGAAGCTCAGATGATACAGGAAAGCCCATCACAAAGGTCAAAATCCTATTATGTAAACCTAAGAAATTATAAGCATTGTCCTTGTTGTGGTTTCCTTCAGTGGAAGAAATAAGGAAAGAGGGTGGAATTTTCCTGCAGAGTCATGTGAAGTCTGGAGACAAAAGGGGTGAGTGATTGGGATGGTGCCACCCAAAGTTAAGTGGGAAAGCTTCCATGCTGCTGCTGTGGTCCTGTCTCTCCTGCTTCTGCCTCAGCTCTCTGCCCCTGCACACACAATAAGAGATTGTGTATGTGGACACAAGCATGCTTTTTGCATAATGAAGGAACCTTGAAACCCTCTCTCTCAGAGCTAGAAGAAACCTTGGAACCCAGACTGCCAGGGATCATAAGGTTAGAACACAATGCATAGACTTTCAGAAATAGAAGAAATCTAAGAACCAGACTTTCAGAGCTGGGAATGACCATAAGACAGACTGTTAGAGCACAAAACACAGACCTGCAGAGCTAGAAAAACCTTAGAACCCAGACTGTCAGAGCTGGGAGGGACCACAAGACATATCAGAGTACAGAATTTAGACCTTCAGAGGTAGGAAAAACCTTAGAACCCAGACTGTCAGAGCTGGGAGGGACCACAAGACATATCAGAGTACAGAATTTAGACCTTTAGAGGTAGGAAAAACCTTAGAACCCAGACTGTCAGAGCTGGGAGGGACCACAAGACATATCAGAGTACAGAATTTAGACCTTTAGAGGTAGGAAAAACCTTAGAACCCAGACTGTCAGAGCTGGGAGGGACCACAAGACATATCAGAGTACAGAATTTAGACCTTCAGAGCTAGAAAAACCTTAGAACCCAGACTGTCAGAGCTGGGAGGGACCACAAGACATATCAGAGTACAGAATTTAGACCTTCAGAGGTAGGAAAAACCTTAGAACCTAGCCTGTCAGAGCTAGGAGGGACCACAAGACATATTAGAGTACAGAATTTAGACCTTTAGAGGTAGGAAAAACCTTAGAACCCAGACTGTCAGAACTGGGAGGGACCATAGAACACTGAAAGTTAAAACAGAGAACAGACTGCCAAACTAAAAGGGACCTTAGAACATTGATTGTCAGAGCTAGAAAACTCAAAACCCAATTAGAGCTGAAAAGGACCTTAAAACACAAAGGAGGATGTCAGAGCTAGAAAAGGACAAAGAACACATATAGAACATAATTAACAATATCTGAGTTGGAAGAGACCTTAGGATATAACATGTTCAACCTGGAAGGGACTTGAAAACACAGTGTCAGAACTGGGAGAGACTAGATGTGACCAGAGATTTGGTCTAATCTGAATCTGTCTCTTCTATTGCTAGGCAAACTGAAGCCCAGACAGTCAGATGACTTGTTCTTAAGTATCCTTCTTCATTCTTCAATCAATTAACACTTGTCTCTGGAAGACCGAAGTTCAAGTTGACTTTACTCCTCTACTTTCCTCTTCTGTAAAATGGAAATAATGTCTGTAGTCTTCCAGCACTTAGCACTAGGTACATAACTGGTGTCAAAGAGATGTTTATTGAATAGAACTGAATTAGAGAATGCCCAACTCACAGAGTTGTGGTGAGTAACATGTGAGATAATGTATGTAATAACAGCCAGCATTTAGGTAGCACTTTAAGGTGTACAAAGTATTTTACAAATCTTGTCTCCTTTGATCCCCATAACAACTTTGGGAGCCAGAGGCTATGCCACTTTGGCACAGTGGACTTGGAGTCAGGAAGATTCATTGTCCTGATTTCAAATTGGGCCTCAGATACTTACTAACTATGTGACCTTGGGCAAGTCTGTTCCTTCTGTTTGCCTCAGTTTCCTCATCTATAAAATGAACTGAAGAAGCAAATAGCAAACCATTTCAGTATCTTTGCCAAGGAAACCTCTAATAGGATCATGAAGACATGACTCAAATGACTGAACAATAACAACAAAATCTTAAAGCACTTTGTAAGGGACAGCTAGGTGGCCTAATGGATAGTGTACCCGGCTTAGAGTAAGGAAATCCTGGGTTTAAATCTGGCCTCAGACATTTCCTACCTATGTGACCCTGTGCAAATCATTTAACCCCCATTGCCCTAGCCCTTGTAGCTTAGAAGTCATACTAAAAAAGAAGGTAAAGTTAAAAAAATATTTTGTAAAGACAGCTATTTCTACTAGGCTCCCCCCAAGTTGGATCAGGGTCCCGAAAGGACAAGGCAATAGCAAGCAGAAGAAAGAATGTGGTTGTTGGAAGACATTTGAATACAACTTCACTGACAGAAACTAAACCCCTCAGGGGAGATCCCTGGGCTTAGTCCTGGGCTCTGCCCCTACCCCATGCATTTGACTTTGGGCAAGCATCTTCCCTTCTGAACCTGTTTCCTCATTAGTCAAATAAGGGAGTTGGACCCAAAGTTCTACTGAATCTCCATCATTCCTTTTCTTGTTTGGTCCATATGCCTAGAGTTTGTTATTTGCACCAAATCTCTATCCACATGTGATTCTCTACCTACATCATCTACCTGGCCTTCTAGACACTGGTCCACATTTGGTTTGCATCTGTGCCAATGGTCCAGGCATTTCTTTCTCTCTCTCTCTCTCTTTTTTTAAGTTTTGGAAAATTTTATTTAATTAATTAATTTAGAATATTTTTTCATGGTTATATGAATCATGTTCTTTTCCTCCCCTCTCTTTTCCCCTCCCATAGCCAATGCACAATTCCTCTGGGTTTAACATGTGTCATTGATCAAGACCTATTTTCGTATTATTGATATTTGCACAAGGGTGATTGTTTAGAGTCTACATCCCCAATCATTTCCTCATCAACTCATGTGACCAGGCAGTTGTTTTTCTTCAGTGTTTCTGCTCCCACAGTTTTCCCTCTGAATGTGGATAGTGTTCTTCCTCATAGATCCCTCAGAATAGTTCTGGATCATTGCATTGCTGCTGGTAGAGAAGTCCATTACGTTCGGTTGAACCACAGTGTATCAGTCTCTGTGTACAATGTTGTCCTGGTTCTGCTCCGTTCGCTCTGCATCACTTCCTGGAGGTTGTTCCAGTCTCCATGGAATTCCTCCACTTTATTATTCCTTTTAGCACAATAGTATTCCATCACCAACATATACCACAGTTTGTTCAGCCATTCCCCAATGGAAGGGCATCCCCTCATTTTCCAATTTTTGGCCAACACAAAGAGTGCAGCTATGAATATTCTTGTACAAGTCTTTTCCCCTATTATCTCATCCGGGTAAAAACCCAGCAGGGCTGTTGTCTAGGCATTTCCGATCCCAGCAGGACCTGACACTTTGTAGTCTTGACCAAATCGGTTCACCTCCTTGGGTCTCAGTTTCCTCATTTGTGAAAGAAAAAGAGCTGGACTGGTTGGTCTCAGACTCTTACATTTCATAAAGATGGTTTCTTAACCGGGGAGGCAGGGCTAGAGGAGGGTTCATATGAATCCAATTTGAGGGTTTTAATGGACAACAAGCTTAATGACAGTCAGCAGTGTGGTGCAGGAAGGAAGGAAACAAGCAGTTTTGTAGTACCTGCTATCTTCTAGACACTGGTCTAATAAACAAATGTTATCTCCTTTGATCTTCACAAACAACCCTAGGACGTAGGTGCTCTTATCATCTCCATTTCACAGATGGGGAAATTGAGGCAGACAGAGATTAAATGACTTGCCCAGGATCAAATGACTCTTCCTCAATCTGGTCTCAGGTACTCCATCCATTGGCCCACCTAGCCTGGCTGTCAGATACAATTAATTCAGTCAATGATCAGAGAGATTCATGTTGTTCTGCTAGGGCCAACAAGGTGAGGTTCAAGAGTGGCAGATTTGGTTTAACAAGGGGGAAAGCTACCTAATCATGAGAGCTAGCCAAAATAGTTGGAGGGGAGTGTTGCATGGGGGGAAAGTGCGTTGCCCATCACGAGGAAACTTCAAGCAGAAACCAAACGGCTACTCCTTGGAGGTCTCATTGCACCCACCTCTGTACCCCAGGCCTGGAATGCTCTTCCTCCTTCCCTTGGACTATGGGAAGCCCTTGTTGCTGTTCAGTGGTTCATTCATGTCTGACTCCTTGTGACCCCCTGGATCCTAGCATAGACATGCTGTCCATGGGTTTTCTTGGTAAAGACACTGGCAGGGTGGGCCATTATCTTCTCCACTGCAATAAACAGAGGTTATGTGACTTGCCCTACATCACACATTTGGTAAGGCAGATTTTGGTTTAAGCTACTTTACAATGAGAGGCCATTGTCTGAGGCCAGATTTGAACCCGGGTCTTCTTGACTCCAGGCCCATGACTCTTTCTACTGATCTGCCTAGCTACTTCATATATCATGTCTACTCCATTAGAATGTAGGTCTTTCGAGGATGGGTGCCACGTTGATTTTCTTTGTTTTCTTCAATGCTTAGCATAGTACCAGGCACACTGAAAGCACTTAATAAATGTTTGATGAGGGGCAGCTCTCTAGCACTGTGGATAGAGCACCGGACCTGGACCTGGAGTTGAGAGGACCTGGGTTCAAATCTGGTCTCAGATACTTCCTAGTTGTGTGACCCTGAGCAAGTAATTTAACCTCATGGCCTCATTTGGTAATTGATTGATAATTTGGGCAAATGTCAAGAGTGCATGATCTCCGAAGACTCTTTTGAAGCTCTGTGTTCCAAAGTCTCCAGCTCTGACCCCCCAAATCCAGTCTACGTTATACTGCCTCACCTACCCTACTTCTCTTCTCAAGCTACCCACCTTCCCTTGCCTACTAAGACCTAGAGGTTAGGGGCTGGAGAAGGGTCTTCCTGAAGTGGGCCAAGGCTGAGCAGACGGCCCCAGTGTGCAAGTAAGAGGCAGGGCTGCCCTTGGTTCATACAATGCCAGGGCACTGAGCTCCTGCCTTGACAATGGGACTTCCTGACTAAACTCAGTCCGGCACTGCCCAAACAATGGGGAAGAGCCCAAGTTTCAAAGGCCAAGGAGCAAAATAACAGGTCCTGGGGGGAAGGAAGTGAGAGGAGGAATTCTGTTGGGGGGAGAGGAGGCCCAAGGAGGGCTGCAGGATCTAATATGAGGAAAGAAAGCTTCTTGGGGCCTGCAGAAGGTGGGTGCTCACAGGGGCCCCCATTTAAGGGCCCTGTGAAAGGAGAGAATGCAGGAACTGGGGATATTAGACATTCTAATGCCAGCTTTCGTTGTTATTTGTACGCCCCCAATGGGAGTAAAACTTTGTCTGGGGAGCCCCATGTTCTCCTGTTCTACAAGGTAGGAATGGAAGCATCATTCTGTGTCACTTTGGGGATTGGAACTCATCTAACCATAGACTGTCAGACCAACAATATCAGGTCTGAGAGGGACTGCAGGTCATCTGGAAGGGAATGGAGAACATGGAGCAACTGTGAGTAGGCAAGCAGCAAGAGAGAGACAGGAGTCAGCATGTTCCAGCCAAATTACATAGAATAACAATATTCAACATCTGTTTTCCAAAATTATTAGATCAAATTGTCTCCCTCTCTCCCTTCCCTCCCCCATCTTGGAGATGGTAAGCAATTTGATCTAGGTTATACCTGTATTATCATGTAAAACATACTTCAAAATTGGTCACTGTTGTAAGAGAATAATCATATAACACAAAAACCCCCCAATAAAAATGAAATGAACTAATGTGGAAAATGGCATGCTTTGATTTGCATTTGACCCCAGTAGTTCTTTCTCTGGCATTGTCATAAATACTTCAGAATTGTTCCAGATCATTTTATTGCTAAGAGCAGCTAAGTCGGTGATGGCAAACCTTTTAGAGACTGGGTACCCAAACTGGAACCCTCATGCCGCATGTGAGTCTCGCTACCCTTACCCCAGAAAGGGGGTGAAGGAAGCACTCCCATTGGGCTGCTGGACAGAGGGGCAGGTCATGTAAGAAATGTCCTCATGTATGCATGGAGAGGGGAAGGGAGCAGCCCCCTTCAGCACGTATGTGTGCCATAGGTTCGACAATATGGAGCTAAGTCTTTCACAGTTGATCATCCCAAAATATTGCTGTTACTGTGAACGATGTTCTGGTACTGCTTATTTAACTCTACATCAATTCATGCAGGTCTTTCCAGCTTTTTCCAAAATCATCCTGTTTATCATTCCTTATAGCAAAATAGTATTCTAAAACTATCATATATCACACTGTTCAGCCATTCTCCAATCGTTGGACATCCCTTCAGTTTCCAATTCTTGGCCACCACAAAAAGAGCTGCTGGAAATATTTTTATATAAGCAGGTCCTTTCGCCTTTTTTATGATCTCTTTGGGAAACAGGCCTAGTAGTGGTTTTACAGGATCAAAGGGTAAATGCTTTTTTTCATCCATTAATGAAAGAGAATGCTGGAATTCAACAGGTCTTTAGAACACAGAACATTAGAGCTGAGAGGAACTTCAGAGTTTTAGAATGTCAGAGCCAGGAGGAAATGTAGGTTAACTAGTTTAGACAAGTCAGTCATTTGGAATATGTGATCTTAAGGATTGAAGATATTCCTTGGTTATATCCTAGATCCTTTAGGAGGCTGTATTAATTCTTTAAAAAATTCATCTTCTGACTTAGAATCAATATAGTATATTGTTTCAAAGGCAGAAGAAGAGTGGTCAGGGCTAGGCAATGGGGATTAAGTGACTTGCCCAGTGTCACACAGCTGCCCCCTGCATTAGTTCTTTAGACCACCTAGGTACCCTGTAGTATAATGTAAGCTGTAATTCTGTTTCCTAGTGATTTGACAGAGCCAATGACAACTTTGCTAAGCCTCAGTTTCCTCAACTGTAAAAATGGAGGACTTGGATCAGATGGTCTTTGAAGTCCCTTCCTGATCTATGGCCCAATGAAAGATTTGCCTCTGCTACTAAAGCAACTACTTTGGGCTTGGCTAGGACATTCAGGGAGTCATCATTAATAATGCATTTCTGGGGGCAGTGAGGTGGTTCAGTGGATAGTGAAATAAGCAACCTGAAATAATAAATATAAAAATATAAATACGACTAAAATAATAGTTTAATTTAGCATAAGGGAAGGAAGGGAAGGGAATTGGGATGATCTATCTAAACCCCAAATCAAGCTGCTAGCCTACACTATTTAATACTTCTTTACCTACAAATCTACTTCCTACAACTAGTTAAATTAAACCCCCTTAGTTCATATATAAAAGTGAGAAGGAATTGAAGGTAGCATGAACAGGGTTCAGAGGAAAGGTCTCACTGACGGTTGTCCTCTGGAGTCTTGAGCAGCTCTGTTGGAAATCACTCTCAGCTTCTGCAGGATTCACAGGGATGGGCTGGTCACAAGGAAAAGGCACAGGATAGAGAGTCTCTAGCTATCTAGGTCCACCCTATAAAGTCTAGACTGGGATGCAACTCCTGGCTGCTTAACTGTCCCTCTCAGAAGAAGAAACTGCCCTGTCTCTTCTCCAGAGTTCTGGAACCTTGTTCTTCTGCCTGGCAGGATCCTGCTTTCCTTATACAATAGAGAGCCCGGCCTAAAGATGGAAGAACCTGGGTTCAAATTTTGTCTCAGATGCTTTCCTAGCTGTGTGACCCTGGGCAAGTCACTTAACCCCCTTTGCGGAGCCCTTCCCTTCCCTTTCAGAATCAATACTGTTACTGTGTATTCATTCCAAAGCAAAAGAGCAGTAAGGCTTTCCTGACTGACCTCACCCCATTCTGATTGCTTCTTTATACTAGATCTTCATAGTGTTCCCCTCTATATTCTAAACCAGGCCATCATAAATTGGTACCTACAATATAATAGCTGTCTTTGGAATTGTTTCATGAATTCTGGAATTCAGAGACCATTTCTTATCTCTACAAAGGCTAAGCACAAAGCCTTGTATATAGTAGGTTCATAGAATCCCAAGTCATCTCCTTCATTTTTATAAATGAATAAACTGAGGCCTAGAGACACAAAGTGATTTCCCCAAGGCTAGCTGATATTTAGGATTCTATGAACCTATTATATAACAAGCCTGTGCTCAGCCCCTGGAGAAATACAATGGTTAATAAGAAATCATCTCTGAATAGGAACTCATAATCTATTCTAATGTATTGTTCACTATGACCTTGGGTAGATCATTTCCAATTCTGAGAGCTGAGTTTCCATCCCTTCACCATGATCACAAAAGTGACTCTTCTGGCCATCACAGCCTAAGCTCCTCATCCTTGTTCTGGCAGTCTGTGTTCTAGGCTCTCCCTCCCAGCTGTGGCATTCTGGGTTCTAAGTTGTCCTTCCCAGCTCTGGCATTCAGTATTCTAAGCTCTCCCTCCTAGCTCTGGCATTCTATGTCCTAAGCTCTCCCTCCCAGCTCTGGCAGTCTGTGTTCTAAGCTCTCTCTCCAAGTGCTAGCATTCTGGATTCTAAGTTCTCCTTCCTAGCTCTGGCATTCTGTGTTCTAAGCTCTCCCTCCAAGTTCTGGAATTCTGTGTTCTAAGCTCTCCCTCCAAGCTCTAGCATTCTGGATTCTAAGCTCTCCTTCCCAGCTCTGGCATTCTGGGTTCTAAGCTCTCCCTCCAAGTTCTGGAATTCTGTGTTCTAAGCTCTCCCTCCAAGTTCTGGAATTCTGTGTTCTAAGCTCTCCCTCCAAGCTCTAGCATTCTGGATTCTAAGTTCTCCTTCCCAGCTCTGGCATTCTGGGTTCTAAGCTCTCCCTCCAAGTTCTGGAATTCTGTGTTCTAAGCTCTCCCTCCAAGTTCTGGAATTCTGTGTTCTAAGCTCTCCCTCCAAGCTCTAGCATTCTGGATTCTAAGTTCTCCTTCCCAGCTCTGGCATTCTGGGTTCTAAGTCCCCTTTCCAGCCCTGATCATTTTAAATCTGCTTCTATGATGCATTTGGCATTCTGAGTAAAGGCACTTGGGAGGATGGTACATGGATTATCGCATGCATATTCTCTAAAAGCTGATGGTGTGTCTCATTTCTCTTCCCCCGCTGTTCAGAGCCATGAACCTGTGGGTCTTACTTCTCCTGGTTGTGGCGAACCTTGGACGAGCCAGCCATAGGCCCCTGGAAAAGCCTCCCTGTGATATGGTAAGAAAGTCCCTTTGGCAGAGGAGACTCTCCTGTCTTGAGAGGGAAGAATCATTCCCATGAAATGGGAACAACAAGGGCTGCATTCATGCCTCTTCCTTCCCCCATCCCTGGAAATCCTCCCGCACAGACTGGATGACAGGTTGCTAATGGGGTCACTAGTAAGATTCATGCTTCCAGGAAGAGTTAGACAAGATAACATCTGAGGTCTCCAGCTCTGGAACCCTAGGCGGGGAGTGCAAATGCCATTATCTCCTAGACAAGTGAGCAAACTGTAGATAACAAAGACATCAACAGACCTCTGGAGGGCTTTCTGGAAGCATCAGGATGGCCATTTTGACTTGAGGGGAGATAAGCAATCCCTTTCCCAAATGGGAACAAGCGCTTTCCCTTTGCCTGCCTTCTCAACTACCCCAAACCAACTGTGGGAAACTGAAGGTCTCACCAATCCCTTGGGATGGGTTTGATCACTTTGTTTCTTCTGCTTAATCTAAACCAACCTGCATTCAGTTATTTGGTGCTTTTCATTCTGCCCTATCTCCCTCAATGGCACTTCGGGCATGGACACCCAGAGGATAGCTCCCCTCCCCTCCCTTCCCCTCCTACAAGTTCTCTGGGTTGCTGTGGGATGCTGCTCCAAACTGTACTTGAGGAGTCCATAAGCTTCCTACTAACATCCAGCCAGGAAACACAATAAGCTCACAGAAAAAGAAAAAAAAAACTTTAATAAGATGACACGGCAAAAAAGTGCCTACAAAGCAAAATTCTCCCCTTAAAATGTGGGCACACACTTCCCCAAGTACCTACAACATCCTTGGGAAGAGGAGAGTGCAACGAGTGAGGCATACGTGCAGGGAGCACATGCCAACAATCATTTATTAAGTCAGTAAACCTTTAGGAAGTATATAGTATGTGCCAGGTACGGAGAGAAGGACAGAGAATATAGGAATACAAGTACAAGCAGGAAAAGGATGGTTCCTGCCCTCAACATGCTTAAATTCCTAGGGGAGAAGACAGTGCACAAAAAGATGCTGAAAGGGGACAGGACAGGAGGAGAAGGTACTCAAGCTGGGACATGGTTGAGGAAGTCTAGAGAATCAGTAGTAGATTGTGCAGAAATGGAATGAAGACATGATTAACTGGACATTTTCCTTTAAGTGTGTGTGTGTGTGTGTGTGTGTGTGTGTGTGTGTGTGTGTGTGTGTGTGTGTGTGTGTGTGAGTCTTGAAGGAATCAGCCAATCAGAGGAAGGGGCTATAGCTGCAGAGTGTGTGTGATTTTTTTTTCACCCCTAATGGAGTCCTTCCAAAGCTCCCAGAGGGTACATCATTTCAGCTGGGCAGATTGCTCAAGGTTATTCAATTCTGGATTGAATCCATAATCAGCTCTTTTCCATACTGCCAGAGGTTCTGCTTTTGGAAGCTACTTCTTTCCTTGAGTAGCGACTCTCTCTGTCTCTCTGTCTCTCTTTCTCTCTGTCTCTCTCTGTCTCTCTGTCTGTCTGTCTCTGTCTGTCTGTCTGTCTGTCTGTCTGTCTCTCCCCCTTCCTCCCTCCCCTCTCTTCCTCCCTCCCTCCTCTCTGTCTTTCCCTTCCTCTCTCTCTCCCTCTCTCTCCCCCTCCCTACTTCCCCCCTCTCTGTCTCTCCCTCCCTCTCTCTCTGTCTCTCTCTCCCTCCCTCCCTCTCTCTGTTTCTCTCCCTCCCTCCCTCTCTCTCTCCATCCCTCCCTCCCTCTCTCTCACTCTCTCTCTTCCCTCCTCTCCCTCTTTTTATCCCCCCTTTCTTGCCCTTTCCCCCTCTCCCTCTCTTTCCCCTTCTCTCTTTCCCTTTCTTCCTTCCCCCTTTCTCTTCCTCCCTTTCCCCTCTCTCTCTTTTCCTCTCTCATCCTCCTTTCTCTCTCTTCTCCCCCTCTCCCCCTTCTCTCCCTCTCTAGCTTTCCTCTCTGTCTCTGACTCTTCTCTCTCCTCTCTCCTCTCTCTCTGTACACATATATACATATACTACATACATGTGTGTATTACACACACTTTGCATTACATATAAAACACGTGTACATGTGAGATACATAAATACACATGTCTTTAAACATGTGAGTATATGCATTGTATATTATAGATACATAAATGCTCATCTATATGTATAGATATTCTTATCTATCTCTAGAGAATCAGTTTCTCTGTTCTGTCAATTATGCTTTAAACTTTCCAGTTGCTGAAAATGGTGTCTCCCTCTGGGCAGGCAGCTCTGAGGCGAGGCTCCATGGCCAGTGAGGTTGGGGAAGAGAAATAAATGCCCTTCTGCCCCCAGTCGGGGTCCTCCTCCACAACTTCTCGGATCCTGGGCTGCCTCAGACGCTCCAACTGATGAATGCTGTAACAGCTTCCATTGGCTCCAGGCTTAGTAGTTAAAGACCTCAAGGCTGGGGAGATTTGTTTCTAGTCCTGATAATCAGAGAAAGGTGTTCATGCCTTAGAAAGGGTCCCTGGGTATTAGTCCATTGTTCAACAGGCATTGTTGAACGCCATGTTAACATATTAACACTTCATCATCAGTGATTACATCTCGTGACTAGATCCACTGAGGAGGGGAGGAGGGAGCCTTCCTTTGCACAAGCCATATTTTATGGCCATTCTTCTGGAAATCTTCCTATTTGCAGATAGGCACATAGCTCTGGGAGTGGCCACATTAGTTTTGTCCCAGATAAAGAGCAATTTAATGCTTATAATGACAGAGAATGTTAAAGCTGGAGGCTGGAGTTGTTCCAGTGCTAATGGATAGCAGAGCTGGGGTTTCGAATCCAGGTCCCTGAGGGTCCAGTGCTCTTTGCTGTGTGTTCTGCTTCCCCTGGACTTCTCTCTCCCTTCTGTAGCCCCAATTTAAGCCTCAATTCTAGTCCCAGAATTTTGACTCTGGCCTAGGCTGAACCAAGGCTGGCCCCAAACAGATAACAACAACAGTAATAATAATAGCTAGTATTTATATAGTCCCTACTCTGTACCAAGCATTGTGCCAAATGTTTTACAAATATTATATTATCTGCTTTTCACAATAACCCTGGGAAATGTGTAAATGTTGTTATTTCCATTTGAGGGATTGATGAGGAAACTGAGGCGAACAGAGGTTACATGACTTGCTTAAGGTGACACAGCTAGTAAATATCTGAGACCAAATTTGAACTCAAGTCTTCCCCATATTTACTAGCTGTAAAACATTTGGCACTCACTCCATTGTAAAACCCAGATTCCTCTTGAACACAGAAAAGCCTTTTAGGAAGACTTGGAACTGCAGTTTAGTAGGATTTAGTGAGGAGGAGGAGGGAAAGTCTGGAGACTCTATGGGGGCAACAACTTGAGTAAAATCTTGTTCATTTGTTTTTAACTCTTCAGGACCCCATTTGGGGCATTTCTTTCTCCAGCTTATTTTACAGACAAGGAAACTGAGGCAAATGAGTTAAGGGACCTGTCTAGGGCCACACAGCTAGTAAGTATCTGAATTCAGGTCTTTCTGACTCTAGGACTAGGGCTCTATCCACCACATCACCTAGCTGCCCTGAGTCAAGTCTTAAAAAGGAATAATAGAGCATCTAATTCACATGTTCAAAATTTACAGTTGAGAGGACCCTAGGACATAGAATGCCAGAGCTGGTAAGGACCTCAGAGATAATTTAGTCCAATATTCTTACTTTACATTGAAGGAAACTGAGGCATTCAAGCCTTGAGATTCAAATTGAATTCATTTCCACAAATATTTATTAAGCAAAATGTGTGTGTCCTCTGCTCAGAACTAGAACAGAAAGATCAAAACCAACATGGCCCCTGACTCCAAAGAGCTTCCAAGGGCTTACTTTCTCTTTGTGTGATGTGTGATTGGTGTCAGTACTTGGGAGTATACAGGGAAAGGTGAGAGCCCAGCCTGGCCAGAAAAGTTTGGGAAAAACTGAAGGTAGATTGGAAAAGTCTGATGGGGCCAGATTATGGGGGGCTTAAATGCTAGATTCAGGGACTTGGGCTTCATCTTCAAAGCCCTTGATCAGAGAAGAGGAAGGTAGAAGAGGCTATCTTCTTAATATCAACTCTTTCCCAGCATCCACTTACTCTGAACAAGTCCTTTGCTCATTTCAAAGTCATGCAGGCATCGCTGATGTTGGAATTGCTTTGTTAGACCGTTCTTTACCAAGGAGTAGCCTTTGGGGAGCAGGGTTTGCTAGCTCCCACGGGGTCTCCAGAATACTTCTTTTTCTCCAACTGTTGTTGAAAGTCTTTCTCAAGGGGGAAGCTCAGTGGATAGAGAGCCAGGTCTAGAGGTAGGAAGCCCTGGGGAGTTCAGACACTTCCCAGCTGGGTGACCCTGGGCCAGTCACTTAACCCCCATTGCCTAGCCCTTTCTACTCTTCTGCCTTAGAGCCATACACAGAATTGATGGATTCTAAGATGGAAGGGAAGGGGTTAAAGGAAAAAAGAAAGAAAATCTTTCTCAAATATTTTAGCCCCATTTCCAGACAAGAAACTTGGGTTCTAGTTTTGGCATTCTTACTGCCTCAGCGTGCGATGTTGGACAAGTTACCTTTCTTCTCTCAGCCTCAGTTTCCTCTTCTGTTAATTGAAGAAGCACAATTGGATGGTCTCTAAGGGCCTTTCCAATGCTGCCATTCCATGATCTCTGTTCGGAAAGCTCTTCCGTGCCTCCAGGACTGGAGCCCAGAAACAGCAATCCGCAGCTGCCGAAGCAAACCCCAGCAATCCCTTCTTCCTCAAGGAGTCTCATTTTCCCCTTCTGCAAACTAAGGGCATTCAGCGTCAAGTTCCTTGTCAGCCAGAAGCCATGGAGTTTGGTGATGTTGATAACATCATGAAAGCAATAATCCTAGCCTGGGGGTCACTGACGGCCAGCTGCCCAGAGTCAACTGTGAAACGTTCACTGTGAACATTCACACGTAAGAAGTCAGCACACACTCTAAATCGGGCTGAGATTTATCGTCTGCACATAAAGTGATGGAGGAAACGTTAATAATGCAAGTGAAAGCTAAAGATGGGTCCTGAGCATAGATGGTTTTCAGAGAGCTGGTTGTTAAATATTTACCAGCATATCATTGATTGTGAAGCTTCTTTCTATGGCCCTTTAATATCTATGGTGGGTTTTTCTCACTACCCTGAATGATATAGAATATGAGTTCCCATTTTACAGGTAAGAAAATTGATACATGGAGAGATTTTCACTGGTCTGGAGTTGCACAATTAGGAGGCATCAGAACTGAGACCAGAGACTAGTTTTCTGACTCCTCTCTCTCTGATACTTAGGACCTGTGCCAATATGGGCCAGTCCTGTGACCTTTGGGCCTCAGGGTCCTCATTTGTAAAAGTAGGTTGGGCTGACGGGCATTTGAGGGTCCCTGCCAGGTCTCAATCTGTAACCCCACGCCCTGCTATTCATCACTGTTATCTGGGCTCTGGGAAGAAGGGGATCACAGGGGGCAGCAAGGTAGGACAGTGGATTGAGCACCAGACCTGGAGATGAAAAGATCCTGGGTTCAAATTTGGCCTCAGACACTTCCTAGCTATGTGGCCCTGGGCAAGTCATTTAACCCCCCATTGCCTGGCCATTGCAATGCTTCTGTCTTAGAACTGCTGCTAAGACGGAAGGTGAGAATTTTTAAAAATGAAGAGGGGGCCTTACACCCTTGTAAAGTGTGTGTGTGTGTGTGTGTGTGTAAGATCACAGAGGGAAAGGTCACTAGGCTAGTGAGAAATTTGAACCCAGGTCCTGAAACCCCAAATCTGGCACTCTTTCCATGATGACACTATGCTCCATGGCCAGCTGGGGAGGAGGGAGCTGCCTGCATTCAGCCATGTGGAAATGATGACCTGACTTGGTTAATCAACACAGGCCCCATAGACTGAGTCCTGGGCCAAGCCTTTGACAGTGGAAAGGCCAGAGCCCCCGGGGCGGGTGGGACAGTCCATCTGGCAGTGCCACCTCATCTGGTTCCAATGTTCTCTCGCCTTTGACAGCCCAGGCCAAGAGCCCCTGACTCAGAAAGAGGCCAGGCAGCTGCAGCAGCAGATTTAAGGCACTTGCCTCAGTTCTCTACCAAACCCTTCCCCACTGCTAGATCCAGGCCAGCCTGCCAGCTGTTGGCTCCCACCCGTCCTGATTTATAAAGCCACAGGTTCCTCTCCTCCTGCTCTTTAATCACGAGATATACTTTGCCCCTTCCTACCCCCAAGATGCACACGGGATTGTCTAATTGGGAGCTATAAAGATCTCAGCCTTCCTTTTCTTGGCTTCTTTGCATTTCCATCTACCGTCTCATCCCTGGAAAGTACCCTCTCCTTATTTCCTCCTCTTCCTTCAAGGCTCAGCTCATGAGCCTCCATGTCTTCCCTGGTTTCCTTACCACCTCCACCCTCTCTTCATTACAAATTTTCAGAAATGTCCTTAGTCTGAGTCTCTCCTTTGCCCTGTCACCCTCTACCTTATACCATCTGTTTGCATGTTGCTGAATACTCTGTGAGAAAAAGAACGATGCCATTTACAATTCTTGTTTGCCAGGTATCTAGCCCAGCTTCCTGTATTGGCAGACAGTAGATGTTTCATGAAGGATTCCACTGGTCCAGTTTATTTCATTGCTAATACTTGATCATACTTGTATAAGACTATAAGGTGTGCATTCCAATCCAATGAACATTTATTAAACACCTATGATTTAGCAGACACTGTGCCAATTGCTGAGGATACAATTAATTCCTGCCCTCAAGTAGATTACATTCTAAAGGGAGAGGCAACACACAAAAGAAAGTAGGAGGGAGAGCAGGAGTAGAGAGAGATACTGGACACCAGGAGGGGAAATACTTGGCTTGGGGTATCTTGTTCCTTGGAGTTGAAATCAGACAGGGGGCATGTAGAGAAGTAGAAGTAGAAGGGGAATAAGAACAGAGGTGGTGAGAAGGGGAGTAATATAAGGGAGGGAGAAGTTGGGGGGATTAAAAGACCCTATAGAGAAATTGAAAGGGAGTAAGAAAGTAAGAAAGAAGGTGGTGGGAAGGGGAGCAATATAAAGGAGGAAGAAGTTGGGAGCATGATTAAAGACCCTATAGAGAAGTAGGAAATTTATAAGAAGGGTGCAATATAAGGGAGGGGGCAAGGGGGGAGTGATTAAAAGTAAAACAGTGGTGGAGTAGAAAGACAGAGTGAAAAGAGAAAGGCCAGAGTTAAAAGAGGAAATCAAGATGGAGGGGAATACACAGATGGTAATCATAACTGTGAATGTGAATGGGATGAACTCACCCATAAAACTGAAGCAGATAGCAGAGTGGATTAAAAAACAGAATTCTAGCCTATGTTGTTTACAAAAAACACATTTGAGGTAGCTAGACACATACAGAGTAAAGGTAAGAGGCTGGAGCAGAATCTATTGGGCTTCAACTGGGACAAAAAAAGAAAGAATAGTAATCATGAAATCAAACAGAGCAGCAGATGCTTGGTGAAACTCTATTTACTATCCTCCAAGAAGGAAAGTATTGGGAAGAGTTTGGTACCCAGCCCTCAAGAAGGGAGAGAAGGTGGAGTCAAGCAAGAAGCATGGCAATGGTATTAGAAGTGAAGAGTATAGCCTGGGAGCTTAACTTCAGTGGAGTTGAAACCAAGCAGAGAAGCAAACCCAAGATGGAGTTTGCAAAGCATTTTTCAATTTTCATTCTTACAGCCCCAGGTTGTGAGGTAGGTAGTATCATTATCCCATTTTATAGATATAAATACAATAGAGAGTAGATAATGTTCATTTGAGTTTTCTAAGTCAATATGACTTGGTCCAAGTTTCTCTTTGAGTTTGATACCTTGCTGTAAAGAGAAGCTTCAGGCCTTCACCTCTGTGTATTCTATTGATCATAACCAAAAATGTTTAAAAATATACAAACCTTTGCCCTTGCCTCAGAATTTGTAGTAGAGTAAAATGTAACCACAATGCCAAAACGTCCATTTTATAGATGAAAAAGATGAGACTCAGAAAGAGTAATTGACTTGCCAAGCTAGTAAGTGCTTGAGGTGGAATTTGAACCCAAGCCTTCCTGTTTCCAAGACCAATGCTCTATTCATTAGAATATGCTGCTTCCCTAACCCAGTGACTTGCCCATACAGCTTATTTATTTGATAGATGAGAAAAAAGCCTTCAGAGAGAAAATCAATTGATAATAATTTATGAAGTTCCTCCTCTGTGTTGGGCAAGGATGAAAAATTAATTCCTAAGGCTCAGGTTAAGTGATGTGCCCAGAGTCACAGGGGCAGTAACAGAAGAGATCTGAAACAAGATCCTTCAACCCCCAAACTGGTGCTCCTTCCCCTGCACTGTGGTGTCTTGTTCTAGATCTTAGGAAGATTCCTATCCTCCCTTGGCTTCCATCTCCAGATGCAGGTGACAGGAGAGGGACCAAGTCAAAAATCCTCTTCCTTTTGAAAAAGAGTTATGATTTGAGCCTTTCCCTAGTGGCTGGGATAGGGGCAAAGGAAAAGGGTCTCTGTGGAAGGAAGACATTAATTCCTTTCCTGTCCATCCACCCAACCTCCACCATCACTTCCTGAAGTTTCCCACATGCAACAGTCAGCCCTATAAATAGATTTCCTGGAAGCCACCCCTGGGTTTTGCACTGGTTCCCCAACAGAGCAGGGACTACCTGTTGAAATGGTAACAAGCCTTCCTATTCATTGCCATGTCCTACTCTGATTGAGGTTCTAGAGCTCAGCACCTCCAAGGCAGATCCCAAACCCTAAGAGAAGAATACCAAGAGCAAGGAATGTAGAGTAAAGAGCCTCTCAGTTTGAATTCTGGTTCTGTCTCTGTGTGGACCTGGGCAAAATACTTTTCCTCCCTCAGCATCTTCATCTGTAGAATGAATGTACTCATGCTGGCATTCCAATTGTAGTTTCATTGTCCTTAATTCATGGGGTCCTAGACCTAAGTCCTGGCAATAAAGCATGTTTCCAGTGAAGTTTGTGGTAATCACTCAGTTCTGCTTGGCTTGGTGTCTAAAGCCAGGGAGCCTTTATTCATCCAGAATGAAGACATTTAGGCTCTGAGTATGTTGGGGTCAATGGTAGACTTGGACCACATGGGATGAGGGAGGCCAGTGGGAAGAGAGCTTGATTTGGTCTCACCTGATCTCTCTTACTTCTGATACTTGCTGAAAAGTCATTTAGACTCCCACCCTCAGTTTTACCCATCTGTAAAACAGGTCTAATAATATCTATAATCTAGGGCAATCGTAAAGCTCAAATGATATATTATATAAAGTGTTTTGCAAACATTCAGGTGTTCTACATGGTGTCAGGGATTATTCTAAGGGGATAATGTACAGTGTAAGGAAAGAGTGCTGGGCCTCTAGACAGAAGGCTGTGATTTAGAACCACCAGGGTCTGGTCATTGCACTTCTTGATGTCTCCAGGATATTTTCTAAGGCTACAAATGACAAAAGATTGTCACTCTCCATCAACGAATTGAGGTTCCATATTGGGAGTCCCTTACATTGATAAAATCACAGACCTATGTCAAAGTCAAAATGTAAAGTACTTTGTTACTACTACTTTATGAAGTAGAAAGCATTACATAAATGACAGCTAGTTATCAGCAGGGGTGGTGTTAATGGTGGTGGTGATAAGGTAGTGGTGGTGGTAATGGTAGTAGTAGTAGTGGGAGTAAGTAGTAGTTGTAGTGGTGGTGGTAGTAAGTAGTAAATAGTGATAGTAGTGGTAGTAAGTAGTAATAAGTCATAGTAGTAAGTAGTAGTAGTAATAGTTGTACTACTGGTAGGAGTGGTGGTAGTAATAATAAGAGTAATGGTGGTGGTGGTGGTAGTAATAATAGTAGTAGTGGCAGGAGGAGGAGGAGGAGTGGTAGGAGTAGTGATAGTAAAAATAAGAGTAGTGATGGTGGTGGAGGAGTACCAGTGGTAGGAATGGTGGCAGAAATAATAAAAGTAGTAGTGGTGGTAGTATTGTAATAATAGTAGTGTGGTGGTGGTAGTAGTATTAGTACTAGTGGTAGGAGTGGTGATAGTAATAATAAGAGTAGTGGTGGTGGTAATAGTCGTAATAGTAGTAGTGATAGTGGTAGTAGTAGTGGTAGTGGAGGTAACAAAACTAAGAGTAGTGCAATGGTGGTAGTGGCAGGCTTAGAGGAAGTCAGAGCTGTGTCAATGGCAGGAACATCAACACCAATGAGATCATGAATTGTTCAGGAATTGTAGCCCTTTTAACTCTACAGAAGATTTTGGCACAGAGGTTGGTCACATTGTGTGTGTGTGTGTGTGTGTGTGTGTGTGTGTGTGTGTGTGTGTGTGTGTTAGACTTGTTTGTTTACTGTATGAAACATGTGCTGCGTCAGAGTCCTGCATCTGGAGGGAAAGGCTCCGGGGTCCTGGCACGCACTGAATGCCACAGATGGTGAGAAGTTTGGATGATGCACCATAGGAAAAAAGGACTAGGGATATTCAGTGAGGAGAAAAGAAGGTTTGGTCTGGGGTAGGAGGACAAGCTGCCACAGAGAAGTGATGGGGAGGATTTTTTTTTAATTTGGTCATTTCCAAACATTATTCATTGGAGACAAAGATCATTTTCTTTTCCTTCCCCCTCCCCCCCGCCCATAGCTGACGCGCAATTCCACTGGGTTTCACATGTGTTCTTGATTCGAACCCATTTCCATGCTGTTGGTATTTGCATTAGAGTGTTCATTTAGAGTCTCTCCTCAGTCATATCCCCTCAACCCCTGTAGTCAAGCAGTTACCTTTCCTCGGTGTTTTTACTCCCAGAGGATTTTTTTAAATGAACTGGCTTAGTTCTTCATGGACCCAGGGGTCAGGAGGGAGGACATTTTGGAGAGTCAGACTAGAGTTTAATAGAAAACTAAAGGTGGAATTGGCTGCCCCAAGACATAGTAGATTGCCTCTTGCTGGAGGTCTTCAAGCAAAAGCTGAACAGTTGTTTGTTTTTAACAGGAAAATATTATTAGTAGATCTGTGCATTCAGAATGAAAGAGAAAAAGAATAAACATTGATTTATATAATACATTTATACAATATAATGTACTTTATAATTATTATCTCTTTTGGGAGATAGGTGCTATTATTTCCCCATTTTATAGATGAGGAAAGCAAGGCAGGAAGAACTTCAGTGACTTGCCCAAGATCACACAGCTAGTAAATGTCTGAGGCCAAATTTTAACTCAGGTCTTCCTGATTCCAGCCCCAGAGCCCTATCCACCATGTCATCTAGTCAATTCTGCCAAGAATTGGAAGTGTAGAAGGTGAGGAGATTACCTGGAACCTCAGAGACTAGTCAGGAGACTATGACAATAGTCTTAAGAAACATGATGAGGACTTGACAAAGGATGATGACTGTGGGAATGGAGAGAAAAGGATTCATTGGAGAGAGGGCATAGAGACAGAATCGAGAAGATTTGGTAATTAATTGGTTGTTGGGGTAAAGGAGAAGGTAGAATTCAGAGTGACTGAGGTTTTGAGCCAAGTCATGCTGAGGATGGTGATCTCAAAGGAAAAAGGGAAAATAGGAGGAGAAGCAGGTGTAAGGGGAAGAACCTTAGTTAGAGGTTTGTTCACTCATCTCTCTTGAGTATTTCCTGTACATTCAATCCCAAGTTAGGTTCTTCTGGGAAGGAGACAAGACAAAGAGAGGATGCTTCTCTTTTACTCCTAGAAAGATCATACTTCTGACAACATACATACACAATATGACCAAAACTAGATAACCTTACACAAGCTACTCAAATTCCTCTTGTGCCTCAGTTTCCTCATTTGACAAATGGGCATGTTTGATTAGAAGATCTCTGAGGTATCATGGTATGATTGGTAGAGTCTTAGCTCTATAATCAAAGGACTCTATAACCAAATCCCAGCCTATGATACTTACTGTCTGTGTGACCACTTTGGGTCAAATCCTTCTCTCCCCGTGCCTCAGCTAGCTAGGCTATAAAATAAAGCAGTTGAACTAGATGGCTTTTAACGTCCCTTCTAGCTCTAAATCATTGATCCTCTGGTCTCTTCCAGTTCAGACGTTCTGTGCTCTACATTCTCTTTTTCTAAGGTACCTTCCAATTTTTCCATCCTATATTTATGTTCTAACACTCCATGTTTGAAGGTTACTTCCAACTATAATGTTCTCTGTTCTTGAGGAGAGTATTTAGAAAGTGTCTAGGTGATACTTCATGTAAAAAACTCTTGTAAATCTTAATGTTCCACAAGCTTGACTTGAATGAATAATGTGATTTGGTCATGGAAATTTAGAAAGCTAATAAAAGTTTAGACTACACTGGTATCAGTCAATCAATCAGCATTCATTAATCACCTACTTGTTTCAGGCACTGAACTGTGCTAAGCTCTGGGCATACAAAGAAAGGAAAACCAAAAACATGTACACACACACACACACACACACACACACACACACACACACACAAAACCAGTCCCTTAGAGGCAGCTGAGTGATTCAGTAGGTTTAGAACCTGGTCTAGAGATGGGAGGTCCTGGATTCAAATCTATATTCAGACACTTCCTAGCTGTGTGACCCTGGGCAAGTCACTTGACCCCCATTGCCTAGCCCTTACCAATAACCAATATTGATTTCAAGTCAGCAGGTAAAGGTTTAAAATAAAACATTCCCTGATCTCAAGAATCTCTCCGTCTAATGGGAGAGACAATATGCAAGCAAGAATGAACAAATAAGCTATAGACAGGATAATTGGGGAAGTCTCAGAGGAAGAAATTAAGATCAAGTTGCTCCCTGTAGAAGACTTCAACTGAGACTAGAAGGAAGCCAGGGAAGTCAGGAGTTGGAGGTGAAGAGGGAGAAAGGGCCAGGTATAAGGGGACAGTCAGTGAAAACACTTAGAAGAGGGAGATGGGTGCCATGTTTGAAGAACAGTAAGGAAGTCTTCAGAACAGCTAGGTGGCATGGTAAATAGAGCCTGGAGTCAGGAAGACTCATCTTCGTGAATTCAAATCTAGCCTTAGACACTTACTAACTGGGTAACCCTGGCTAAGTCACTTAACTCTGTTTGCCTCAGTTTCCTCATCTGTCAAATGAGCTGGAGAAGGAAATGACAAGCCATTCCAGCATCTCTGCCAAGAGAACCCCAAACAGGGTCACAAAAAGGTAGACATGACTGAATGACAAGAAAGTCATGCCCAAAGCAGGAGGGATGATCGGGCAGTCCCCATCATACACTGCTCTGATCAGGTCACATGTAGAAGAGCCTTCCTAGAATGGAGCTAACACTGATAAAAGAACATCAACTATTATAATGGAGATTGAAACCACTTCATTCACATGAGAACAAGTGCAGTGAGTCGTGGATATTTAACATGGCAAAATGCTTGCCGTTTGCCTACCAATACCTGAAAGGCAACATGAGAGGAAGGAGGCAGGCTTATTGTGTGATTCTCCAGAAGTGAGAATTAGGACCAGTGGGAGGAAGTTAGAGGGAGGCAGATTTGCATTTCCCGTAAGGAAAAATTTCCTATTTGAAGGATCTAAAAGTGGCATGGGATGTCTTGGGGGTAGAGAGCACCTTGTCTTTGGAATTATTATGTTGTCAAAGAGATTGTAAGCTCCTTGAGAGCATGGACTGGCTTTTGCTTCCTTGTGTATCCTTAGCACTAAGAACAGTGCCTGGCACATAGTAGGTGTTTAATAAACATTGATTGATTGACTGATGGAAAGAAGTTGGTGTAAGGGGAGGAGTTGAACCAGATGACCTCTGAAGTCTGCTCCAGCCCAAAGATTCTGTGAGTCTGTTTCCAGGACTATTCAAGGCCTCCTCCAACTCTGACCTTCTGGAATTCTACTATTCTCCAGGGGGGAAGCCCTCACCAACTCAGTCTGGGCTCTCAGGCTATAGGAAGGAGAGGCGCTTGGCTCCGAGTGAAGGGTGAGGCCAGCACAGCGGGGATGATATTACATCTGGGGAATGTCAGTTATGAGGGAAAAGGGCAAGGGGCCTCAATTCCTGCTCCTTGGAATGGGAATTTGGATCTAGCCTATGAGGATGTAGGAGAGGCTAAAATTAAAATTGGATGACTGGAGAAATGTCTTATCTTTCTTTCTTGTAAATGCTTTGCCTCCACTGACATTATCTGTAGTCAGCCTATAAATGGAGCAGCATTGAACAAGGGGAAAGGAATGACCTGGGAGCAGGTGATGGTGTTTGTGATGATACCAAGAAAGCGATGTCCGGTGCAGAGTAGTTAGCCAATGCATAGAAGCAGAGTGGCCTGAGAGGTCACCTCATTATAGAATTCTAGACTGTCAGAGCAGGTAGGGGCCTCAGTGGAAGAGCTAGAAGGGAACTTGGAACACAGAATGTCAAAGATGGAAGGGTACTTAGAACAGTGTCACAGCTGAAAATGACCTGGAACACTGAATGTCAGAGCAGACCAGTGGAGCACGGAGGGACCTTGGAATGCCAAATGTCAGAGATGGAAGGGTCCTTAGAACACAGAACCATAGAACAATGTCAGAAGGGGAAGCTACGTGGCTCAGTGGATTGAGATCCATATTTAAAGATGGGAGGTACTGGGTTCAAATTTGTCCTCAGATACTTCCTAGTTATGGGACCCTGAGCATGCCACTTAACCCCCATTATCTAGCTCTTACCAGTCTTCTACCTTGGAATCAATATATGGTATTGATTCTAAGATGGAAAGTAAGGGTTTAAAAGAAAAAAAAAAGAAAAGTGTCAGTGCTGGCAGAATTGGGACTTGAACTTGAGCCTCCTGATTCAAATTCAAAGCTCTTTTCATTGATGCAATATTGCATGTCTGTATTGCACACCTCCAGTTCCAGGTGCTTAGCTCTATGCTTTTCTGTGTAGCCCTTCAAGAGGCCTCTGCCCTTGGGGAGCACTCATTCTGCTTGGCAAGACTGGAATAACAGCCATGGAGTGGTCAAGGACAGTGCGGGATGTGATCAGATGTGAACCCAAGGTCCAAGCTCTTAAGGGCAATCCGAGGCTAGAGGAAAATGGGGAACCCACATTTGTCTGAATACCAGCAATAATGCTATAAATCCAAATGGTGCTTTACAGTTTGCAAAACCTGTCATAGTCATTCTCTTATTGTAAAACAGGAATAAGAACAGTATGTCCAGTATGAAACTCACAGGGTTGTTATGAGGAAAATAACAAGTCTTTTAGAAACATGAACTGTCATCATTCTTATTGTTATTAGAAGTGTAACAGGATGTAGTGGATGAGGTCAAGGTTCAGGTCCTGCCTTTGACATAGGCTGGGCAAGTCATTTAACAGTCATGTCTCCAAGAGTATACATTACAAATGATTTGTCCAGCTCTGTGAAGGCAGTTTTCTCACTGAGAGATCCCTACACCTATATGGTAGATAGAGTGGACTTGGAATCAGGAAGACCTGAGTTTGAATCTGACCTTAGAAAGTAACTCATTGTTCAGTCGCTTTTCAGTCATGGCTTAACTCTTCATGACTCCATTTGGGCTTTTCTTGGCAAAGAAACTAGAGTATTTTGCTATTTCCTTCTTCAGCTCATTTTACAGATGACGAAACTGAGGCACACAGAAAGTTATTTACTTCCTGTGTAACCCTAGACAAGCCATTTAAACTTTCTAAGCCTTGGTTTCCTCAGCTATAAAATTAAGGGAGTTAAACTCAATGAGCTTTAAAATCTCTTCCAATTCAAATCTATGGAACTGAGATTTGATTATAAATAACATAGGCATATGTATGTATATAGATACATATATACATATATAGAAATAGGTAGGTAGCTAGAAAGATAGATGATGGATAGATAGATGATAGATGAATAAATAGATGGATGGATGGATGGATAGATAGATATAGATGATAGATGATAGATGACTAGATAGATGGATGGATGGATGAATAGATAGATATAGAAGATAGATGATAGATGAATAGATAGATGGATAGATAGATAGATGATAGATGAATAGATAGATGGATGGATGAATGGATGAATAGATAGATATAGATGATAGATAGATAGACAGACAGACAGATAGATAGATAGATAGATAGATAGATAGATAGATAGATAGATAGATGATAGATGGATGGATGAATGGATGGATGGATAAATAGATATAGATGATAGATAGTCAGACAGACAGACAGACAGACAGACAGATAGATAGATAGATAGATAGATAGATAGATAGATAGATAGATAGATAGATAGATAGATAGATAGATAGATAGATACATATAGATGATAGATAGATAGATATTTTCCAGAAGAGCTCCACAAGATTATTTTTCAGATGAGGAAGCTGAGGTGCAGGACTTGCCCAAGGACATAAAACTAGTAAGACACAAAGCTGGAACCTAAATACATGTTTAGAGATCTAGTTAATGCCCTTTTCTTTTAGACTAAGCTGCTTCCCAGGTATGACCACCCCTGCCATCTTTGTCTGGGGAGTACAGACCTTCCAGCTCATAATACTCCAGTGTTCTCTCCCCTTCACTAGGTGGACATGAAGGTCCTGTGCCACAATCGAGGGCTTCTTCAGATTCCTGCAGTACTCCACGCAGACAGCAAGGCCCTTGACTTGTCTCACAACCAGCTTCAGAGTGTCCTGGAGACTCCACTGATCTTCTATCCTGCCCTCCAGCACCTAGATCTGAGCTCCAACCAGATCAGCTTCATCCAGCCTGGAATTTTCACCAGCCTGTCTCAGCTTGAGCACCTCAACCTGTCCCAGAACCGGCTGGGACGGGCACTCCCACATAGTGGCCACGGGGGAATTGGGCGCCTGCCTCGAGTGACCACACTGGATCTCTCGGGCAATGGCTTGTACAACAGCATGGCTGAGGCCTTCCTGAAGGATGCCCCTGCCCTGCTCACTCTCTCCTTGGCAGAGAACAGCCTCACCCGAATCTCGCGCTGGACCCTGCAGGGAGTGCCTGCTCTTGAGGAGCTGGACCTGCACAGCAACGTGATCATGGAGATCGAGGAGGGAGCCTTCGAGGCTCTGCCTCACCTAGCCCGCCTCAATCTCTCCATGAACTCCATCACCTGCATTTCTGACTTCAGCCTCCCACAACTGCAAGTCCTAGACCTGAGCCGCAACAGCATAGAAACCTTCCAAACCATCGCCACGGACGAGGAGTACCAGCTTTCCTGGCTTGACTTGAGAGAGAACAAGCTATCGCAGTTCCCTGATCTGCCCCAGCACAACCGGCTCA
Source organism: Monodelphis domestica (assembly GCF_027887165.1). Taxonomy (NCBI): domain Eukaryota; kingdom Metazoa; phylum Chordata; class Mammalia; order Didelphimorphia; family Didelphidae; genus Monodelphis; species Monodelphis domestica. The sequence goes on from NC_077230.1 coordinate 341,842,941, forward strand.
TTTACCTGAATGTGTCCAACAACCTGATCCAGATGCACCTCACTTCGCCCCTCAGTGACGAGACCCCCGGTGTGAAGGACTGGCCCGGTGGACTCCATCAGGCTCCTGACCCAAGTGGGAATGACAGCTCCATGGCCCTCTCCAGACTCTTGGTCTTGGACCTAAGCTACAATGAGATTGAGGCCATCCCAGAAGGCTTTTTTGACCCCATGACTTCCCTGCAGTTCCTCAACCTCAGCAGAAACTGCCTCCGAAACTTTGAGGTGAAGCAGGAACACTCCCTGCCCAGCCTGGACATCCTGGATGTGAGCCACAACGACCTCCAAAGTTTCGCCGTGGGCATCCATGCTCTAGCTAGCCTACGGTGGCTCTACTTACAGTACAATGCTCTGGCAGCCTTACCGCCTCTCACATTTTCCAGGCTTCCCAAGATCCAATGGGTGGACCTACAAAGGAACTGGATCCATCTCTGTGGGACCCCACACGATCTGAGTGAGTCAGCCGTCTCAGGCTGCATTGTCTTCTCCAGCATCCCCAGCCTCCGGACCTTGAACCTGGCGGGCAACACCATGCAGAGGCTCCCGTCGGGTGCATTCCTGCATACCCCATTGGCCACTTTGGACCTCTCAGCAAACCCGGGGCTAGGGATCATGCCTGGTGCCCTGGCTGGACTGGAATCCTCCCTCGAGGTGCTGCGGCTACAGGAGAATGGCCTGGCTGCCCTTCACGTTGACCTCCCTCGCTTCACACGGTTGAAGCAGCTCAATCTCTCAGAGAACCAGCTGAGCTGGCTCCCTGCCTGGACCCGGCAGGCCTCCCTTGAAGAGCTGGATCTTCGGAACAACAGTTTCAGCTACCTTCAGAGCCATGACATGAGTGGCCTGGAGGGGACTCTCCGGCGCCTCTACCTGGCAGGGAATCCACTTGTTTGCTGCGGCAACAGCTGGCTGGCAGCTGTGATCCAAAGGGGGAGTGTGGACATCGCCAGCCTTGAGAACCTGACTTGCCGGCATTCCAAGGACTTCAGTTCCCAAGAGGAGATCCTCTTCCTCCAGATCCGTCCCGAGGACTGTGAGAAAGAGGGACTCAAGAAAATCAACCTGCTCATTATCCTCATCTTTGCCCTAGTCCTGTCAATCCTCCTCGTTGGGTTGGCTCTCTTCTGTTGCTTCTGCCGGCAGGAGTTTAACCAGCATTTCAAAGCCTAGTGAACTCTGGCAGGACCATTCTCAGTTCTCGAGGATGGAGCTCTGGGGCTTCATTGGGTTGTAGAGACTTAAAGCCAGAAGGGGCCTTAAGGACCCTTTAGCCCAACCCTTCTTATAATGGGGAAACTAAAACTCAGAGAGGTTAAGGGACTTGCCCATGGCTACACAACTAGTAGATATGAGATCTAGATCCCCTGGATAATCAGACACTTATTTCCTTTCCCAAACTAGCCATGACCCTTATCCATTCAGCCTTCCATCTGCTGACTGTGTTCAGCAAGTTTGAGGATTCTACCCTTCCTCCCCATGGAAGTCCCTGGGAGCCCGTCCCCCACTATTATAAGATCCTTTGAAGTAACTACGAAGGTGATATAATTCAACTCTTTCATTCTACAGATGAGCAAACTGACGCCCAATGTGGTGAATCACCCAAGGTCCCCCAGGTAGTAAGATACAGAAGTAGGAATGGAGCCCAAGTGCTTTTTCCCACTCTACCACACTGCCTCTAGTCCACTTGTGGTTTGGGAAGGCCAAAGTCATCTTTAGGACAGAACTTAAATAAATCCATTCCAAGTGAAATTATAGACCCTTTAGGACCAAAGAGACACTTGGGAAAAAAACTCTAGAATTTATCTCAAAGAAAAATATTTGTCATGATTCACACTAATTCTTATAAACTTTACATAGGAGAAGGATGAGTATTCCCCAAACCACAGTCTCTCGGATCTGAAACTTAACACAGAAATCACCAGCTGATGCAATTACTAGAGAGTTCACAATTGAATGGTCCCACCTATTAGGGACATCAGAAAATATGGCAGAGACTTTAGGACATGGTTCATTAGAGATGGAAAGCATGCTGGAAATCATCTCTTCTGTTTGTTACATGAGAGGGCTAAGACCTGAAAGGAGAGTAACTTGCTTCGGGTCACAGAGCTGGGCTAGAACCCATATTTCCTTCCTCCCTGGCTGGGTCTCTTTCCCTTATAACACAGATTAGGGACTGTCTTCAGCTCCCTCCCAGTGGCAGGGTTTGCATTGATAATAGACATTAACCCCTTTCCCACAACTCCCACAGCCAATTTGGGGGTTCCAGGGCCAGCTTCCCCACTCCCTTGGGCCCTGGCCTCAACATTAGTCCATTGTGGAAAACAAAGCTAAAGGAGGAGGTTGATGGAAGAGAGCTATATTGTGAATCCCACAAATTGGCCCAGTGCCTTGCAAGCTGACAAGTACTTTCCATTCATTCTCTTATTTTCAAATATTCCTATGAAGAATACAAGATAGAGTTTGTTGTTCCATTTCACAGAAGGAGAAACTGAGGCCCCCAAAATGGGAAATGACTGACCCACATCATGCAGTGTGAATCAGAACAGAAACAAGACCCAAATCTTGGTGCCATTTAGGGGGAAGAAAACTGGACCATGCCCCAAGGGATTATTAGAGGGAGTCATATAAGCTAATGTTAGAAAAATAAGATAGCTCTAAATTGTGGAAGGCCTTGAAGGACAGAAATGAAAAGCAAAGTTCATGAACTTTAGAACTATTGGAAACTAGAGATAATTTATTCTAGGGATTCTGAATCTCTTTAGCCCAGAGAACATCTGTGAACTTGGATAGGGAAAAAAAAAGTCTTTTTTTTTTAAACTAACTTCTCACTGAAATTTAGCATTTGCAACTCTTTCATTTCAAGGATGAGGAAACTGAGGCCAAAAGTTGAATTTTTCCTTTGTAGTCTCCCAAAATTAATCCAAATTAAGGTCCAAATTAATCCATTTGAATAGGCTTATATTCACTGCTATTTGTGAGTGTGCACTGTCCTTTTTTTTCAATTGACTAACATTATGGGATTAGCTATAGATTCTCACACAGACTCCATCTGTTGTTTCTTCCCACTCCAGACTCTACCGCAATAGTTTAGCAATTGCATCCTTTAACTCTTTCCCCTGACAATCAGTAAATCATGCAGAGTTTTGAGCCAGGGGCTTCTGGGACGGGGTATTACTTTCAACACCCATATTGGCCACCTAGGGTAAGTAGCTCCTCTCCTCTAGGAGGTCCGGTGCTGCTGATGGTGGGTGTGCAGGACCAAGGCAAGTAGAAGCTCTTCTGTCTGTCCTTATGAAGCTCCCTGAACTGGGGGTGATGGAAACTGGCAGGCATCTGGGCGTCAGGCAGTGCTGGCTGGGTCTGAAAGTAGTTAGGGGCAGGGAGCAGGACGTGGAGGCGGGATTAGAAACATTTGGTGTTCTGAATGGAATGTAGATAAAAAGCTGGATTTGAAAGGGAAAATGTCTAAACAGTATTTTCCCCAACCCAGTCTCCCTTTCTCTTTCTATTATATATGCAACTGTTTTTCTCTTTAGGTTTTTCATCAATGTCTCTGTCTCTCTATTTCCCTTTCTTTTGTCTGTCTATCTTTCTCTGAATCTTTCTGTCTCCCTCTATCTCTTTCTGAGCTCCTTCCATTTCTATAAATCTGCCTTTCTTTTATGATTTTTTCTCTTTGTTCTCTCTTCCTTTCCCACCTCTGTCTCTGTCCCTCTCCTCCCTTTGTCCCTTCTTTCTTCTCTCTTTCGTCTCTCTCCATGTATATCCCTCTTCTCACTCTGCTTCTCCTCCATCTTTCTCTTTTTTCTTTCCTCTCTCTTTTTCTGTTTCTCTTTCTCCTGCTATTTTTCTCCTGGACACAGAACAGCCATTTCAACCTCAATGTCTAATAAATTGGGCCAGGGGTTGGGGTTGGGGATGGGGGAGAGGAGAAATAAGTCAAATCAGTTCTGCGTCATTTTCATTAGAATGGTCTGTCCCATACACCTAATTTGATCATTGAGGTAAAAGTGGTGAAGCCCTTGTAAGGGTTTACCTACCTCAAAGTTGGTAATTTAATTGGATTTTACTTTAGAACTCAGTATAAGAACTAGGAGGGACAATGAAACAATTTAATGAATTCACTCAAGATGAAGTCTAGAATTTAGCAATTTCCCTGAGACCTGTACACAGTAAGATAGAGAGTGGTAGAGTCAAGAGTCTCTAGAAGAACTTAGATCTCCTGAATCCCTGCTTACAACTCTTTTCCTCTTAATATAAAAGCTCAGAAAGTTGGACTATTCGGGAACTGTCTAGCACTGGGAAAGATGACAAGGACTATAAAAGCAAAAGAGCAGATCCTCATACCAGAATAAGATGATCCCACAGTATGCGATGAAGACGTTCCCTCAGGTCAAGAAGTATGTCTTTGATACCCTATAACCCACAAGAAAAAGTTGAAACTCCTTAGGCAGGGTGTTCAAGACCCACTATATCTAGTGTAAACAAGAATGGTTCCTCCTCCCAATTCATTGTACCTCATTACAATTTAGGAGATATTAATGTCTTAGCAATAGGTTTGCATCCTATAATCCTTTTATAAAATGTGAACACCTTTTATTCTGATTCAGTCAGGTCAGGCAACCATTACTTGGACTTTAAAATAGCTACGCCTAGAGTTAGTGAGATTCACATAAATGAAGGCAGAAGGCAGCAATCTTTTTGCCTCTGGTGGGGAAGAGGGGATCTTTCTTCACTTTCAATGGCCAAAGCTAGCTCTTTTTTCTGCTGCCAGATGTCCCATTTCTTGAAGCTATTTACTGACCTCTCAACTACCTCTTTGTATCCATGTCGGTCTGGAGAATGTCTCTTTTCCCTGATGGATATGGTTTAGGGGCAGGAGTTCCACTCTCCTCTCCAGTGACCCTGAGCTGTCTAGAACTCTTGAACTGATCTTCTAACTACTAACTAGGGTGTTTCTTACCAGGCAAGCAGCTGTGCTGCTCAGCTGACTCTACAGTATGATGGCAGATGGGAGTAGGAGTAGAGGAGAGAGAAAACCTCCTCCTCTTTTCAAATCCATAAGAAAAAGATCTTTACTTTTTGCTAAGGAATAGCACTGGGTGTTAGTTAACACCGTGTTAATCCATTAACACCTCACCTCTGGATTCTTACCATAAATGGGAAGGATGGAACCATGTCCTCTCCAATGCTGCCACTCCTACTAACAACTGCCTATTTTTGTAGCCTTAACTCCCTCTACTCCCTTGCCTATGCTCTTTGCTTCAGCCAGACTAGGTAATTCAGCATCCTTCAAACACAGTTTCTTGCCAATGTGCCTTTGGTTGGCTTCCTCTAAAGAATCAATAGTCAAGTTCTTAGCACGCAGTCCAGATCATGGATGACTCAACATGGGCCATTGTCTTTCCCCCACACCTCCCATATTGTGAGTTTCCTAAGGACAGCTGGCACGTGCACTGGGGATAACCCGAAAGTCTCACTAAACCATCCATCCAATCAATAGTAGTAGTGGGCAATGCATTCAAAGGGCAGGGCTGTAATAAATGTAAGCTTATGATTCTTTTACTAGGATTTCCTTTTTCTTGGGATATAATCAAAATATCTATGCCCACGAAAGAGTTCCAAAGGTTATACTATCAGCTTAGAGTACATACACACTGAACTGAACTAGTTAGTAACCGTGGACATATGGAGCATGGCAGACCAGTTCATGCTTAATATTGGGTTCCTAAGTGGTAACTGCCCAACTTCTGTTGGGCTACCTGGAACCAGCTGTCTTTACAGTCAAAACTAAGATCATAATTTGGGGAAAACATAATAATGAGAAAGAGATATGACATCTAATAGAAATGACTTGACCCTGAATGGAGTAATTGAACATCAAAAATGGGAAGGTGACAGAAATGACATCAAGACTGATTATAAAATTTTCATTCAGAAGCTTAACCAATGTAAATTAATTACCTTAACATGGAGACCAAAAGGACCCAGATAAAGGAAAGAAGCTTCCAGAGCATTTGGAGGACCCAGTTTGTTCAGCCTTTGGGAGAACAGGATAGGGATTGGTTGGGTTAGGAATGCCCTAATTAATGAGATGATAGATCCATTTTCCCATTTAATATTTGAGAGTTCCTTTGGTTATAATGCTCCTGTTGCCTGGAATGCCCTTCCTCCCAATATTTGACTATTAAAATCCTTTCATTGTTGCCTCATCTTCCCCAAACACCTTTCCTGATCCCATCCTTCCACCAAGTAGAAGTGATCTCTTTTTCCTGGAAACATATACATGTATTGTTCCCTTCCTAGATGTGTTACCTGAGGGCAAGAGCAAGCCATCTTTAATCTGTGCTCCCCACAATACCCAGTGCAGGGCCCTACACGTAGCAGGTGCTCAGCAAAGTTTGAGGCATACTGAAAAGGGACTCCCATCTCTCCAAAGGGAAATTGAGGCAGGGAGTCCTCCCTTGGCTGGCTGGTCTGTGCTGTCTCTTCAGATACCATGTAAACACTACAAGATGCTGCTGTATACATATAGTATAGACCTATAAGAATTTTGTATGAGCTGTATAGAGAAACTATGTGAATATATTAAATGATAATTTTGGTATAAACTATTGGCCTGCTGACTTTCTGTTTGCCACAAGAAAGAATATGTGCTGTGTCTCGGACTGATTTGAGTTGTAAAGGGGCAGGGGTGGGATGGGAGAGAGGTGGGTGTGTTTTTGTGAAAGCGTCGGACCCTAGGTCTTCCTATCTAGGTGAGATTCCCTGAGTCTCTGGCACCAGAATGCAAGATTCCAGGACTCTGTAAGAGAGGAATGGTGATGTACAGGAAAGAGAGCTGGCCTCGGATTCAAGAAACTTGTGGGTTCAATGACTGTTCTCACTGTCCCAGGGGCCTGTGAGATCCTAAGCAAATCACTTAACTTCTTTGTGCTCTAGACAAGACAATAAGTTGCCTGGTGGTTGAAGATGTGATGTGGTAGAAGGCAGCTAGGTGGTATAGTGGATAGAGTGCTAGGCCTGAAGTTGAAGAATCTGGGTTTAAATCTGACACGTTCTAGCTATGTGACCCTGGGCAAGTCACTTAACCTCAACCGCCTAGCCCTTGTCCTTCTTCTGTCTTAGAATTGTTACTAAGATAGAAAGTAAGCATTTTTAAAAAATATGCTTTGGTGGAAGGACTTTCCTCATTGAGAGTTCCTTTCACAGATAAAATCATAAGTCTAGACCAAAAAGAAAACAAAAAACCAAACATGTAAAGTTGATCTTTTGTATAGGCCCAGCCTTTACGATGCATCCTGGAGAGGCTGGCCTACCTGACTTCCTTGGATCTCACAGTGAAGCCCCGTGCCCAGGAGGTTCCTTCTAATTTAATAGTTTCCAGTGTCCCAGAATTTGCCTGTAATAAAGACTTACATATACAGTGTCCTTCCCTTATAGGGACCTATTCTTACAGAAGGCTCATTTGTGAAATCCGTTTTAGAATTACAGGGAAAAGTTACTAGAATGACAGGACTGAAAGAGATCTTAAAAACCTAGAAAAGTAGAGATGGAAGGTAATATTGGACATAGACTGTGAGACCTGGGAAGGACCTTAGAACCCAGAATGTCAGAGCTGGGAGGAACCTTAGAACCCAGAATGTCAGAGTTGGGAGAGACTTTAGCACCCAGAATGTCAGAGCTGGGAGGGACCTTAGAACCCAGAATGTCAGAGCTGGGAGGAACCTTAGAACCCAGAATGTCAGAGTTGGGAGAGACTTTAGCACCCAGAATGTCAGAGCTGGGAGGGACCTTAGAACCCAGAATGTCAGAGCTGGGAGGGACCTTAGAACCCAGAATGTCAGAGCTGAGAGAGACCTTAGAACCCAGAATGTCAGAACTGGGAGGGACCTTAGAACCCAGAATGTCAGAGCTGAGAGGGGCCTTAGAACCCAGAATGTCAGAGCTGGGAGGAACCTTAGAACCTAGAATGTCAGAACTGGGAGGGACCTTAGAACCCAGAATGTCAGAGCTGAGAGGGGCCTTAGAACCCAGAATGTCAGAGTTGGGAGAGACCTTAGAACCCAGAATGTCAGAGCTGAGAGAGACCTTAGAACCCAGAATGTCAGAGTTGGGAGAGACCTTAGAACCCAGAATGTCAGAGTTAGGAGAGACTTTAGAACCCAGAATGTCAGAGCTGGGAGGGACCTTAGAACCCAGAATGTCAGATCTGGGAGGGACCTTCAAACATAAAATGTCAGAGCTAGGAGAGACCTTAGAACAGAGAATGTCAGAGACAGAAAGGGCCTTCAAACATAAAATGTGTGAGATAGAAAGGACCACAGAATTCTGAATCCTGAAAAGCACTGACTTTTAGAACATAGACTCTTAGAAATAGAAGGGACTATAGAACATAAATTGTCAGAGATGGAAGACACCTCAGAAGAGAGCTTCTCAGAGCAAGAAGAAACTTTAGAACATGGAATTTCAGACCTGAAAGAAGTCTTAGAACACAGATTGTCAGAGCTGAGAGGAATTGTAGAACCTTTTCCTGGGATTAAAATATCAAATTCATAAGTATGGGGGTAGAGGGGAAAGATACTGTTGGGAGTGGGGCAGCCTCTGAGGCCAATATGAGTCAGTTCTATCCCAGGGCAGTCAAACTAATTCAAGAGAGACATAGTGCATAGAATAATGGAGGTTATGGTCCTACTCTGCTCAGCTCTGATTAGAACACATCTGGAATACTCTGTTCAGTTCTGGTTGCTGTTTTTTGGAAGGATATTGACAAGCATGAGGATATCCAGGGAATGGCAACTATTTATAATTAAAGAAAAATGCATTAAGCGCATATTACATCTTGAAACTATGTCTGAAGGAATTGTAGATATTTAACCAGGAAAAGAGAAGATTTGAGGTGACATAACTATTGTCTTCAAGCATCTGAAGAGCTGTCCAGTGGAAAAGGGATTAGACACATTCTACTTGCCCTACCGGCTACAATTAGGACCAATCAATGGGGTTAACATTTCACAGAATCAGATTTAAATTTGATATTTAATTTCTTAAAACTTCCTAACAATGAGCTATATCCAAAAGTGGGCTAGACTTTTGAAGAAGCTTAGGTTCCTCCTCATTGAGGATGTTCTAGAGAAGGTCAGATGTTCACAATATTGTAAAGTTTTTTCTATTGTAGGGCTGGGACCAGATGAACTTTGACTTCCCTTCCAGCTCTGAAATCCTACTTCGATGAGCATAGATGGACTGAGTTAGAAGGAGCCTTCATATTAGAATCCAGTGTTTAGAAATCACCTAATACAACCCTCTTATTTCTCAGAGGATGAATTTGAAACCAACCTGGAAGCACCTGGAAGTAGCGGCCCAAATTCACACAGATATCAAATAGCAGGATTAGCTCCTCCTGTTCCATTCAGTGTCCTTACCATTACACACAGCCTACTGATCTTCCTCCAAGGTAATAAGAATTGCATTTTAATAAGGACCTTCTAAAGACACTGCCTTAAATCAAAGTAGTAATTTTGGTGGTAAAATTTCAAAACCAGGAAGAGATTTTAGGGCAACAAGGTACTTTCTGGCACTCCTAGATCCTAGATTTTGGGCTGTTCTGGGAACATGGTGTCATTCATCCCCTAACAGGTTCAATGGCACAATTTATTTTGAATTTTGTACTTGAAATTTCCTGGTGAGATGGGAGGAGGAGAGGAAATGGAGGAAATGCAGATGGAAAGAAATAAGTAGACTAAACTGTCCTCGCTCCCTTCCTCTTCCTGGGTGGGTGCCACCCTTTCTAGCTACAAAGGACACTCAAGGTCCTCCAGCTTAAGATAACAGGATTAAGAGCATGAGCTACTTTTGAGATAGATTTTCAGCAGGTTCCGTGAAAAGCACACTAGATATGACTGTCAAATATGAAGTCAGACCACTCACTTTACAAATGCAGAAAGTGAGGATGAAAAAGAGGAAAGGTACCTGTCCAAGATAGCAACTGGTCAACAATAAAACTTCACCCATATTTTTCAGTCCTTGAACTTCCCCCTCCAATATACTTTGACAGGTATTGGGAGTTCTGCCATTGCCCTTTTTCTATGTTCTAATTTCTTCTAGTTCTGACATTGTGTTCTAAGAGATCTTTTAGCTCTTTCATGCTGTATTGTCAGGCTCCTTTCTGTTTTAAAACATTCTATTCTATTATTCTTTCCTGTTTTAACATTCTGTGAGCTATGGTTTATTTCAGTCCTCACATTCTGTATTCCAAGGTCCAATTTTGCTCTGACATCCTTGGTTCTAAGTTCTCATGCTGCTCTGTCATCCTCTGTTCTATGATCCCATTCTGCTCTAATATTCTCTATTCTGAGGTCCTGTTCCAACATCCTCAGTTCAAAATTCTCATTTTGCTTTTACATCCTCTCTTCTGAGCTCCCACTCTGCTCTAATATCCTCTGTTCTAAACTTCCTTCCCACTTTAATATCTTCAGTTCTAAGCTCTCATCCTGCTCTAATATCTTCAGTTCTAAGCTCCTTTCCTGCTCTAACATTCTGTTCTAGGATTCACTCCTGCTCTAACATTCTCTGTTCTAAGTTCTCCTTTAGCTTTGACAGATCTCTCTAGTGATATCCTTTTTCTGCTCCTGAAAAATTCTTCACTGATCAGCTGTTGTACCTTGCACAAACTCCCTAGGTACATTTCATTTGCCTTTAACTCTAATTCTTTGAAAACTGTTATGTCTGAGCTTTCCAGCCAGACAGCATCACTGGAAGAATACTGGAATTTCAAACATGGACTTGTGTGTCTGGCTGAAGCTTGGGGTCATTAAAAGCAGGACACAATTTCCCAAATGCAATCCAGACCACTTTCCTCCTCCCGTTGAATTCTGGATGCAGCCCATTGTCTAGCTGCCAGATGGAGAGTGGGTGGATCACGGGTTAATGAAGCCATACTCCCTTGAAGTAATAAATTGGTGACTACATATAGGCAAACATTTGTGCTCCCATTTCTTTAGAAATTTTTTTCTCCTAAATGTTTTCCTACCAACATTGTTGCAAAGGCAGGTAACAAAAACACATTTAACAGATGAAGGGAAAAGTGAATAATTATTAAGCACCTACTATGTGCCATGAACTGTACTGAACATTGGAAATGATTTCATTTGATGATGTAGAAGATAATCATATTTATTATTATTATAGTTAACATTTATATGCCAGGCACTTATTATTTTATTTGACTCTCACAACAACTCTGGGAGGAATATACTGTTATTACTTCCATTTTACAGATGAGGAAGTGCCTGAGGGAAGATTTACAGCCATGTCTTGGACATCAAGTGCTTTGCAAATGGTAAGGAAGGACAGAGAGTGAAGAAGCCCTGGACTGAGGGGTCAAGAGATCTGGATTCCACCATTTTATTTCTTAACCAGTCCCAGATTGTTTTGATGATTAATGCTTTGTAATTTAATTTAAAATCTGGTACTACTAGACTGCCTTCCTTCACATTTTTTTCCATTGATTCCTTTGATATTCTTATTTTTGGATTCCTTTGATATTCTTGATCTTTTATCCTCTTATTTTTTAGTCCAATAACATAATTATTTGGAGGTTTGATTGGCATGGCACTGAATAAATATATTAATTTAGGGAGAATTGTCATTTTTATTATATTGGCTCAGCCTACCTATGAGCAATGAGTATTTCTTCACTTATTTAGATCTGTCTCTACTGATGTGAAAAAATGTCTTAAGGTTTGTATTATAGTTATCTGTTTGTGTCATAGCATCATAGTTCTAGATCTGGAAGGGATCTCAAAGGCTATCTCATCCAATGCAAACATTTTACTGGGAAAAACATATCTCATTTTAACAAGGAATCTGAGACCCAGAGAGGGTAAGTGACTTGTTTTAAGGCCACACAGGTGGGATTTGAACCCAGTTCTTTTGACTTTGGAATCAACACTTTTCCCACTATAGTACTGTTCTCCTACCATATTATGAGCTCCATGAGAGCAAGGACCATGTCTTTGCCAAATTTTGTTTGTCTCTACCTCTCTACTCACTGGACTCTTCACAAAGAAGATGTTAAATATATATTGGGGAATATGGTTGACTGTTTCAACCTATGTAAAATGGTGGAGAGAGGGAAGGGAGGGGTGATAATTCCTATCCCAGGGCCAAGGCGAGAATTCTGAAAACCTAAAATATTTCAAAATATAGAAGCTATTATCAGTCTAAACATTGAGTTTAGGGACAGCTAAGTGGGTAGAGTAGTGGTAGTCTCTCAGTGATCGAGAAGGACTATTGTCTTTGTGCAGTTTCATCTACGGTGTACCCTCATGTGACTTTGGAGTCCAAAGGCTGAGGCGCAAATTTTGTGGCACGGGAGGTGCGGTTGTGGCCTGGTGTCAGCGTTCACATGCAGCGGCAAGACATCGACGTCGCTCATCTTCAGAGGTGGTGGCAGCATGGTTAATGTGGGTTCGCCAGCTGCTTCTGTCAGAGGCAGCGAGTTCTAGTTGCTTTGGTGCAATGCCAGCCCACTTCAAGTTGGACTTTAGCTGATCCTTGAATCTTTTCTTTGGTCAACCTTGTTTCCTGAGTCCAGCTGACAGTTCACCATAGAATACCTGTCTTGGTATTCGCTGTGGGTCCATGCGGATGACGTGTCCAGACCATTGTAGCTGGGTGTTGAGGACCATGACTTCGATGCTGGTGGAGTTGGCTCTGTCGAGGACTTCCAGCTTGCTGAGGATCACCCACAATGCGTCCCTGTTCACTGTGTCAAATGCCTTTGTCAGGTCTATGAAGACAATGTAGAGTCTCAGGTTCTGCTCAAGGCATTTTTCCTGCATTTGCCTCCCCGTGAAGACCATGTCGATGGTGCTGCGATCTGGTCAGAAGCCACATTGTGATTCAGGCAGGTTCTGCTCTGAAACAGATGACAGGAGTCTGTTGAGTATAACACGGGCGAGGATCTTTCCAGCAGTGGAGAGTAGTGAGATGCCTCTGTAGTTGTCACAGGCTTTGTTCTTGTATAGGGCTATGATGGAGGCATCTCTGAGTTCTGGGGGCATGTCTTCCTCTTCCCATATGCTGGTCAGCACTATGCGGAATGCCTGGAGCACCTTTCCATTTAAGGCCTTATACACCTCGGTTGGGATCCCATCTTTACCGGGTGCCTTGCCTGCACTCATTTGTTTAATGGCTTTTTGGGCTTCCTCTATTGAAGGAGGGACGTCAAGTTGTTCAATGGTGCAGTTTTGGGGGATCTGGGTCTCTCCAGCATTCAGCTCCTCTCATGGCTCTGGTGATCTTTACATCCTGGATGTCTCGCTGGCGTACAATGATGTAGTCAATGAGATGCCACTGTTTTGATTGTGGGTGCATCCACGTTGTTTTATATTTGTTTGCCATTCTGAACACAGTGTTCGTGATGGTGAGTTTGAACTCTGAGCATTTGCTGAGTAGCAGTAGGCCGTTGTTGTTCATTTTGCCCATGCCATGTTTGCCGAGCACTCCTTTCCATCTTTCATGGTCCTGGCCAATGCGGGTGTTGAAGTCTCCCAGTAGTATCAGCTTGTCATTTGTGGGCACTGAGTGCAGGACGGCACTCAGGTCAGAGTAGAACTGCTCGATGGTCTCCTCTGTGCTGGTCAGTGTTGGGGCATATGCGCTGATGATTGTGGCATACGGGTCTTTGCTGAGAGGCAAACTGATCTTCATGAGCCTCTCGCTGATGCCCACAGGCAAGTCTGGCAGCTGTTTGAGCAAACTGGTCTTGATGGCCAGGCCAACACCGTGGATTCTGTCTTCATTCGAGGCTCTACCTTTCCAGAAGAAGGTGTATCCAGTGGTGGGTTCGCTGAGTGATCCCTCTTCTGGTAAGCGTGCTTCGCTTAGGGCTGCGATGTCGATGTTATATCGCTCCAGTTCTTTACCGATTAGAGCTGTTCTACTCTCAGGTCTTGGGGTATTCTCTCTGTCAAGTAATGTCCTGATGTTCCATGCTCCTAGTAGGACTTTCTTTGTATTTTTTCTTTGATTTCGACTGCTTAGAGGGGATGACCCACCAGCCGCGGTGCGCTGACCGGGTGTTTGTAGGGCAGGCAATGTTTGGGACACCTTTTCTAGTCCCCTCCCTTGATTAGGGTGAGCAGTGCTGTCCTAGAGAGGGCTGCTCAGTTGCCCAGGATGCTGCCGAACGTCCCTGCTGCCCACAGGGCGGAGAGACCACTGGTCCATGGGCCTCCTACGTGCAGGATCGTGGCTACAACTGCCAGTGGTCACCTCCACCTGTTGCGTCGTCACTCCCCCATCGCCGCAGGTCTTGAAGAGGGTGGACGGGATTAGGATAGATGAGTGTGCACAAAAACACTTGTGCGTGAAAGAGATTTAAGTGGAAAAGTCGATGCACAGAGACAGTCCCACTCTCTCGGCGTTGGAAGCCTGGGTCCAGTGGTACGAAAAATTGTTATGTCTGGAGACTTCCTCAGCTGCATTGGATGGCCGTGTTGTCCTTTGTGCTCCAACACTCCACAGTGCTTTGCTGCGTCGCCCTCTCAGCCGTTGAACCTTCTTATTGGTTCCTTCTGTCTGTTCAGCCAAAGCAATCTTCACATGCTGGGTGAGCAAAGCCCTGGTTCACCATGGGTCGATGACCCGATGGCTACCCTCACAAGGTTTAGCCGGCCTGTCGAAGCCGTTGCCCGGGATGGCCGCTGCCGCATGCTAGCAGCTACTGGGAGCCACAAGTGAGAGCTGGGTGTCAGGTAGGGGTCAGAGGCTGGAGAGCTGCCCTAGGAGGGCACAACAAGCCCTCCATACCAGAGATACTACCCCTCCCTGAGCACCCCATACACCCCAGTACCAGGTCTAGAATTGGGTTCAAATCTCATCTTAGACATTTCCTAGCTGTGTGACTCTGGGTAAGTCACTTAGCCCCATTTGCCTAGCTCTTACCACTCAAGACAGGTCTTCCTGATTCTAGGCCTGACTTTCTATCCACTAAGCCACCTAACTGCCCCAGAAGTCATTTTTAAAAGAGAAAACTGAGCCAGGAAACCTCAGGCAATGGAAATAACTTTACTTCTGATAGTTTGAATCTCATCTCAGACTCCGATTCTTATTAGTTGAGTGAGTCTAGTCAAATCACATCATCCCTTTGGCTATGGTTTCCTCATCTGTAAAATGGTGGGAAGGAGTAGACGAGCTGACTTCTAAGCTGCTTTCCTGCTCCACATCTGGGATGCTAAAATTTGGTGAAGTCCAACCCCTCACTCGCCAAGTCACCGAGAAGGAGAAGGTGTCCGAGGGAGGGATGGAGATTGCCTTATCAAACTGAGGTGATCAGGATTGGAGATTCCTTACTCAGGAGAAGTCCTGCAGCAGGGTTCTTAGTGGCCAGTCTACACAGGGGGAAGCTCAAACCTGCTTTTCTGACCTGATACTCCTTTCTTATCCTATTGCAGTGGGAAGAGTGAGTCACTAGATATGAAATCAGAGAACCTGCATGTGAATCCTGATGCTTCTACTTATTACATACAGTGCTAAGTGTCCAAGGCAGGATGCAACCAAGGTCTCTTGGCTCCATCCACTTGGCTAAACTGCCTCCAGAAATAAGGATTGACTACAGGGAACACCTTTTTTGCCCCCTGAAGAGGAAGGAACTGAACCTTTCAAAAAAAGGAAACAACTGCTTTCTTTTTTTCTTGTTTTCTTTTTAAACTCTTACCTTCTATCTTAGAATCTTATCTTCTATCTTAGAATCAATACTAAGCATTGGTTCTCAGGCAGAAGATTGGTAAGGGCTAGGCAATGGGGGTTAAGTGACCGGCTTAGGCTCACACAGCTAGGAATTGTCTAAAGCCAGATTTGAACCCAGGATGTCCCATCTCCAAGTCTGAGCTCTCTATCTACTGAACTGCTTAACTGCTTGTTTTCTAAGGAAAGGTTATGGAAATCCAGTGGTGCTTCCCAGTTAGAAATCAACCTATAAGGAAGAAAAGATGTACAGAAGAGTAATAGTGGGGGGATACCAAAGTAGTGACTTGCCTCCCTGGTCACAATAATAGAGAGATCTTCACCATCCCCAGCACAAACCTAGTATGTGGCAGGAAACCTCCGGAGACTTGTCAAACTGATCATTACTGACCAGAGTTGGTGATTTACATGAGCACAAATTATTCCCAATGGATTCTAGAAAGTATTGATAAAGGTTACAAAGTCACAAGAATAAGAGCCATTCCTCGATTGATAAATAAATAGTCAAAGGAAATAAGTAGTCAAGTCCCAGAGGAAAAAACCCAAGCTATCAATAGCCATATCATAAAACATGTAGAGAAATGTAAATTAAATCAACTCTGGGGCTCTACCTCACAACCATCAGATTAACAAATTTGACAAAAAAAAAAAGAAAATTACAAAGCCTGGGGGAACTATGGGGAAAAAACACATTGAGGCACTGTTGTTGGAGGTGTGAACTGTGCATGCCATTCTGGGAAATAGTTTGCATCTATGTCCAAATAGCTATTAAAATGTGTGTACTCTTTGACCTAGGAGTAACTACTATTAGGTCTATATCCCAAAGAGAGAAGAAGAAGGAGAAGGAGAAGGAGAAGGAGAAGGAGAAGGAGAAGGAGAAGGAGAAGGAGAAGGAGGAGAAGGAGAAGGAGAAGGAGAAGGAGGAGGAGGAGGAGAAGGAGAAGGAGAAGGAGAAGGAGAAGGAGAAGGAGAAGGAGAAGGAGAAGGAGAAGGAGAAGGAGAAGAAGAAGAAGAAGAAGAAGGAGGAGGAGGAGGAGGAGGAGGAGGAGGAGGAGGAGGAGGAGGAGGAGGAGGAGAAGGAGAAGGAGGAGAAGGAGGAGAAGGAGAAGGAGAAGGAGAAGGAAAAGAAGAAGAAGAAGAAGAAGAAGAAGAAGAAGAAGAAGAAGAAGAAGAAGAAGAAGAAGAAGAAGAAGAAGAAGAAGAAGAAGAAGAAGAAGAAGAAGAAGAAGAAGAAGAAGAAGAAGAAGAAAGAAAGAAAGAAGAAAGAAGAAGAAAGAAGAAAAGGACCTCTATATACAAAAATACATACACTTGATCTTTTTTTTTGTGGTGGCAAAGTATTGGTAACTGAGGAGGTACCTATTAATTTGGGAAAGACTGAACAAGTCATGTTATATGCATCTGAAAGAATGCTGTAATGCTATGAGAAACAATGAAGAGGATCATTTCAGAGAAAACTGGGAAGACCTGTATGTAGTGAGATGTGTGGAACTAAGAGATCAATTTATAAAGTAATAATATTATAAAGACAAACAACTCTGAAAATCTTGGGAACTCAGATCAACACAATGGCCATCCATAATTCCAGAGACTTTAGGAGGAAACATGGTGCTCACCTAATAATGATACTAATAATAGCTAGCATTTGTATAGCACCTGCTATTTTCCAGGTTCTAGGCTTAAGTACTCAGAATGAAGCATTCAATAGCATTTATTAAATACTTGGGCATTAAATGTCAAGCACTGAGGATAGTAAAAGCAAAAAAAAAAATAATCCCTGCCCTCAAGGAGCAACCAACCAGACTAAGATGATGAGCAAAGCTAGGGATGATTTGTAAAAGACTTTGAAAATCTCAGGCCAGGAAGCTTGGTTTCTTTTTCTGGTCAAATCCAAGATTGTTCTAGAAAGTCATATTTCTGAACATTGTTCCCTCCTCTCCAGTTACTTTTCTCAAAATGTCTTTTCCAACTGCTTAGGCCCATACCAGTCAGAGACTATGACCTGGTGGGGCTTGGGGGGAAATGTTTCTGCTCTCTTCTCCAGATGAGTGATAATCTCTTCTAGATCAGGAAAAGCAGGAAAGTCTGGCCCATGCTTCATTTCACTCCCTCCTGACAGCCCTTCTTCCATGCCTCCTCAATAAACCCCTTGAGTGCTACAAAGGGTATCCTACTCTACAGCTCTGGAACCATGATCAAATTAATTCTCCTTTACTTGATATTAAAGAGAAAGGAAAATTTGAGGCAATAGCAAGACTCAACAAGATTGATTATGAAGGAGAAATAAAAATTTGTACATCCCCTAAAGGCAAAATAAACACACAAAAAAGTCCAAAGGTACTAAAGCACCAAAGAGATAGGTATGTCCCCTTGCCCTCTCACCTCCTAAAGAGGGTCATGAAGAACAAGCTAAGCCTGAAATACTATAGTTAATGGCACTTCAGCCACAGGACTCCTAGAAACTGATTTTTAAATTTTTCAATGTATTTATTTACTCCTTGGAAATTAGGAACTCTACATATCAGGGTTTGATCTGTTGTTGTTTATTGTCTAGTCTTAATAAAGTGATGGAGAAAATACTAATAATTCAAACTAAACCTAAAAGGAAGGGGGAGCTGGGTAGCTCAGTGGATTGAGAGTCAGGCCTAGAGACAGGAGGTCCTGGGCTCAAATCTGGTCTTAGACATTTCCCAGCTATGTGATCCTGGGCAAGTCACTTGACCCCCATTGCCTAGCCCTTTCCACTCTTCTGCCTTGGAACCAATACACAATGATTCTTTGATTCTAAGATGGAAGGTAAGGGTTTAAAAAAATAAACTTAAAAGGATGCTGTAGATTTTTTTTAAAGATCTGGTTGTTAAACATTTGTAAGTATACCCCTGAACTCTATGATCTCTATAATCACTTCTGACTCTAAATTCTTTTGCCCTTTGCCATGGATTAGAATTCTGGCATGGCTGCTGCCTAAATGTGTGGCCTTAGGCAAGTTGCCTTCTCTCTGTGAGTCTCAGCTTCCTCATCTATAAAATGATAGTTTGTCCCAGATGATCTTGAGGTTTCTTCCAGCTCTAAGACCTCTGATCCTATGATGACATTTAAAAGCTTGGGATACAATTATTTTCTTTTATATGTACTTCGGATGTTCTTCTCCTAGTGTATTATTTCGGAATCTGTGTGCTCTTTTTTCCCCTTGTAAATAAATCTTTTAAGAAATGCACTTTAATGGTCTGGAATGTGTGTTGGAGTGGGGCAGGAGGTGGAGAGAAGAGAGAGGAGGAGCAGATGTCAGATCAGAGCACACAGTGAATTCAGCTGGCACTGGCAGAAGGAAAATTGGGTTTAGGGTTAGCAACTCTCTGTTGTGGGGATGGGATTGAGCAAGTGCAAGAGCAGAAGGTTTGGGGGCCTCCACTAGGGCTGGGCGTTGGCATGATTCAAGTATCAAGGGAGGATTAGAAAAGGGAAAGAAGGTCCTTGGACAGAAGGCAAAGTTCCCAAAGGCCCTGGACTAGTTCCCAGAAGGCTATAGGTTCCCCTGAGGATTAATGCAGCCTGAGACTCATGGTCAGGTCCTCTCCACATCCAAAAGTTTTCTTCTTTGGATCCCACACCCCAAAATCTCTCCATCTCTGCCTTGGCAGGAAGCCTAGACCAGTTTCCAGAAGCCAATGCTGAACTTCTTCCTGCTCTTGGTTCAATTAAATCCTTCTGTTCTTAATGCAGGCTTCTCTCTCCACGTGTCTGCCTGTCTCATTCTCCCTTCAGCCAGACCATCTGGTCCTCTTGCTCCCTATTGTCACTTTAGTCTCCTCCCAGTAACTCACACTTCCTGACCAGAGTCCCAAGATGCCTGTCCCTCTGTCTTATCTCATCTCCACCTAGTTGTTGCTCAACTTCTACCCATGTTCCTTGACAAGCAGGAGCTAAATGTGTCCAAATGGAGTGGTCTTTGTCCCTGGCCTTGCTCTTCCAATTTCCAACTTCAGCAGCATCTCTTGGAGTTCCAGTGCTGGGCTGGGATGTGGTTTAGACCAGACACAGTCCCTGCCACAACCAAGGAGCTGAGAGCAGGGCTCTGGCCCGGAGTCAGCTGCCTACAAGTAACTTTCCTCTTTGCTCCACACCCTAAGTGTTCCTTCACTTCATCTTCTGCCAGTTCTCAAACTGGTACAATCCTCTCTGCTCCCTCACTCTATACCTGTTTCAACCCTCCCAAAGGGCCCAGAGGCCAATCTGCTGCAGATAAGATCCTTTCTTTTCATTATATCTTGGGGTAGGGAGAGATGACAGCTAATAGCACCTGCCCTCACTGCACTTTCCTTCACCTCTTCCCAGAGATCAGACTCTTGGACGATGAGTTGCCCTTTCCTTAGGGTGACTGTCCTTGACTAGAATGGCTCCCAAGAAAACCACCCATGAGTATGGTACAATGAAGACCTTTCTTCAAATTCCTAATTGGTATTCCCTGCCTCCTTCAGTCTTTCCCCCTTTCCAATCATTTTCTACACAACTGCCAGATTGATATTTCCAAAGAGATTGTGTTATCCACTTCTTAAGTATCATCAATGCCTCCTATTGCCTTTGGGATAAAATTCAAAATCTTCAGCTGGCATTTAAAGCCCTCCACAATCTGGCTCCCACCTAACCTTCCAGCCTTGTTTGATCATTCCCATCGGCACAGACTCCATTCTATTGAACTACCCCTATTGGTTAGTCCTTGCAAAGGACTGTCTCATCTGTGGACCTTTGTATGAGTGACTCCTGATTTCCTTCAAAGTACATCTCAGGTGTCTCCTCTTACACGGGCCTTTCTCAATCCCTGATGTAAGAAATGATGAATATGAAGAATACAGAGAACCATGGGAAGATGTATAAACCGATACAAAGTGAAGTAGTCAGAACCCAGGAAACAGTATGCACCAGGAGTACAACAATGTAAGCGATGAAATCCCTTACTCATCCCCATGTTGGTAAGACAGTGGATGGTAGAAATACTAGGAAAGGGCACAGGAAATGGACCAATTAACCTAATGACAAAGCAGGTGCAAAAAGGAACAGTGATATGGATGTGAAGGACCAGGGCAAAACTTTAGAACCCCCATAGATTGTGAGTCCCTTGAGAAGAGAGACTGTCTTTGGCCCCTTTTTTGTAGCCCCAGTACTCAGCGCAGTGCCCGGCACAGAGTAAACACTTAATAAATGTTTATCCATTGAACACAACACCCTATCTTGCCCACAGTGGTTCAAGATATGCCAAGCAAGTCCCATAACCAAGATATGGTCTCAGAGTATAAAAGACTAAGAATATTTCTTTTGGACTCTAAGTTCAGTGACTTCCTGTGCAGTGTGAGTTCCTCTGCATGTAAACATGTGCTTATATATGTCCTCATATGCTTATGCACCTGCCTGGGGCTTCCTTTGTCTATATGGACATTGTGTTTTCATGCATGTGTTCCTGGGTACATACATGTATTTGCTTTTGCAAGTGCTGGATGTGTGAAGCATGTTCTTGGGCTTATGTTTAGTCTTACCATTGATAAACACAGAGAAAACGAAGAATACATTGCCAGTGATTTGTGAGTTATCAATAAGGTTGTTAAAGAGGAGAGGTGAAAAAGAAGGTCTCTCCCTTTTTCTTCTGGTCATCTTTTTTTCTGCCTCCTCCTTTATCTTTCCATCTATGTCTCCCTAATGTTTTGCTTCCCCCTACCCCACCCATAGCCCATCTTTTCCATCTTCTTCCCCTTCTTTCTTTCTTCATCTCCTCTGCTCTTTCCTGTTCTACTCATCCTCCTTTTCTTCCCTGGCTCTTCCCACTCCTTCCCCATCCTCTCTCTAACCTTTTTCTCTCCCCTTTGGCCTAACCCCTCTCCCCACTCCCTTTTCTCCTTTTTCTTCTCCCCATCTCTGCTCTTCTTCTTTCCTTCCTCTTCCATTATCATGTTTCCCTCTTCACCTTCATTGTTCATCTTTCTTATCTCTCTTTTGTCTTTCCCTCTCTCAGCTAAAAGCCCAAAGATCACTTCATTGGATCTGGAGCCCTTTATTGGAGTTGGCTTGACTAGCCTTAGGAATGAAACCAGTCCCACGTCACTTTGAAGGGAGTTCATGCTGCCTAAATAGAAAAGAATACAGAGGGAGGGGAGGAGGAGGAAGCTATGTACCTCAGAACACCTGCATACATAGACATAAACTCTATCATGTATGTGCACATATACAGATACCCAATAGGAAATTATATCCTTCTAATATTTTACAGTCAACAAAACTCTCTCCTTGTGCTACCTCTGCAATGTAGATAATGTGGCAATCATCATGGAGTTAGAAAGAATGCTACAGAGATTGCTATCCAGAGAAAGAACTGTTGGAGCGGATGGATGCAGATCAAAGCATCCTATCTTTTACATCAGTGTATTTACAGTTTTATTTGGGGGGGGGGTTGGTTATGTATGACTTTGCTCTTACAACAGTGATCAATATGGAAGTGGGTTTTATATGATGATAAAAATTTAAAAAGCAAGGATGGAAGGAAGAAAGAAAGAGAGAAAGAAAGAGAGAAAGAGAGAAAGAAAGAGAGAAAGAAAGAAAGAAAGAAAGAAAGAAAGAAAGAAAGAAAGAAAGAAAGAAAGAAAGAAAGAAAGAAAGAAAGAAAGAAAGAAAGAAGAAAGAGAGAAAGAGAGAGAAAGAAAGAGAGAGAGAAAGAAAGAAAGAGAGAAAGAAAGAAAGAAAGAGAGAGAGAGAAAGAAAGAAAGAAAGAAAGAAAGAAAGAAAGAAAGAAAGAAAGAAAGAAAGAAAGAAAGAAAGAAAGAAAGAAAGAAAGAAAGAAAGAAAGAAAGAAAGAAAGAAAGAAAGAAAGAAAGAAAGAAAGAAGAAAGGAAGGAAGGAAGGAAGGAAGGAAGGAAGGAAGGAAGGAAGGAAGGAAGGAAGGAAGGAAGGAAGGAAGGAAGGAAGGAAGGGAGGAAGGAAGGAAGGAAGGAAGGAAGGAAGGAAGGAAAGAAAGAAAGAAAGAAAGAAAGAAAGAAAGAAAGAAAGAAAGAAAGAAAGAAAGAAAGAAAGAAAGAAAGAAAGAAAGAAAGAAAGAAAGAAAGAAAGAAAGAAAGAAAGAAAGAAAGAAAGAAAGAAAGAAAGAAAGAAAGAGGGAGGGAGGGAGGGAGGGAGGGAGGGAGGGAAGGAAGGAAGGAAGGAAGGAAGGAAGGAAGGAAGGAAGGAAGGAAGGAAGGAAGGAAGGAAGGAAGGAAGGAAGGAAGGAAATGCTGGGGGGCAGCTAGATGGCACAATAGATAGAGATCCAAGCCTGGAGACAGGAGGTTCAAATATGGCCTGAAATACTTCCTAGCTGTGTGACCCTGGGCAAGTCACTTAACCCCAATTGACTAGCCCTTACCTCTCTTCTGCCTTGAAACCAATACTTAATATTGATTCCAAGACAAAAGCTAAAAAGGCTGGAGTTGGAATGAAAAATTCTGTGTTCAAATTTCATACTGGAGACTGACTACTGGTATATCACCTCTCCTCTCTCAACCTCAGTTTCCTCATCTGTGAAATGAAAAGGTTAAATTAGAAGATCACTATGGTCCCTCCTAGCTACAAATCCAGGACCCCATAGCTCCATGATTTATATCCGAAGAAACTGAGGTTTAGGAAGCAAAATGATTGGAATAAAGTCACCCTCTGACAAAATACAAGAGCCAGGACTCCAACCTAGATCTCCAGACTCCCTGTCTCATTCTCTTTCCACTGCATGGCTTAGCCTTCAGAAAGTGTTTATGGAAATAAAAAAGACTCATCCATCAGCTCTGTTTGGATCTAGAGACCAAGTATAATAAATACTTTGGCTCGGGGCCAGGCCTGCTGAGCTGAACGTGACCACTGTAGGCAGCAAGCTCTCGCTGTTTCTCATGACCAAACCCTGGGGCTCCCACGCCCAGCCAGGAGGGACCCAGCCCAGACAACCTCCTCCTGCTGACGTGGCCTTCCTCCTGAAAATAGAGCCCAGATTGGCAGAGATGGAGAATGCCTCTGGGATCCTCTCTCCCAACCCCTTCAACTTACCAAGGAGGACACTCCAGCTCAGAAAGGGAAAGTGAGAACACTCTTTTGCTACTCACATCTCTTTCAAAGAGACTCCTCTAAGAGAAGCCCCCACTGTACCCCAGCATCATCCTTTAAGACCCAGCTGGAGGTGGACCTCCTCCAGGAAGCCCTCTTTCATTGTTCCTGTCCCTGCCCATCTCTCCCAGTTCTGTATATATAATTACACACACACACACACACACACACACACACACACACACACACACACACACGCACACACACACTTTTTAACCCTTACCTTCCATCTTAGAATAATACTGTATATTGGTTCCAAGGCAGAAGAGTGGTAAGGGCTGGGCAATGGGGGGTGAGTGACTTGCCCAGGGTCACACAGTGAGGAAGTGTCTGAAGTCACATTTGAACCCAGGACCTTCTGTCTCTAGGCCTGGCTCTCCATCCACTGAGCCACCCAGCTACACCCATCTCAATATTTTTTAAAAGCAAGTTCATGGACTCCAAGCCAAGAATCCCTGCTTGGAATATAATCTCATGAAAAGAAATCATTTCATTCCTTTCCCTACTACCAGCCCCAGGCTAGAGCCCCCTCAAATCATCTCTCCAGAGTAGATTGTTAAATTTTCAGGGGCACCACGGACACCTCAAAAGATGGCAACTGCTACAAGTCAGGGTTTGATTCATGGTTTGTGAATTATCTAGACTAAGAGAATAATGGAGAAAACGGTAATAGTGTGGTTCAGTTTAACATATTCTGCATTCATTTTCCCCAGAGAGCCAACTTCCATGTTACTCCTTGTTGCAGCCCCAGTGGCTCTCCTGGCCTCTAGTACCCAGTAAGTGCTTGTTCATTGACTGATCCACAGAGATCCCCTCCTGCTTATCCTCAGGGAAGTTGTCCTACTAGCTCATCAGACCTCCCAGCCCCAGCACCATTCCCCAATCCCTTCTCAGCTGCTAGCCAGGCCTGGCCCCCGTCCTTGCTTGGATAACCCATCACAACGTGGGGGCTGCGCTGGATCGCCCCATGACCTCATCCTCCTTAGGAGGCAGGGACCCCCCCTTCCTTGGGCCTCCTGGAGCTGCTCCAGGTCTACCCTGATTCTCCCAAGGGGTGAATGAGCACCCGTTCCCAAGACTCCGCCGTGGGGCGCCCTCCCTTTAATGCGAGATAACGGTGAAGGTAGACTATATTCCAACCCCTCCCTCGCCTTATGGGAGGGAAACGGAGGCCCAAAGAAGGCTTTGCTTGAGTCTGCAGAGCTAATAATGCCTGGCGATGACCCTCAAAGCCTGGGCCCCCGATTCTGGGCCAGCTGTCCGTTCTCCTTTCCAATGCTGCCTCCCTCATTTGAGGGCCAACAGTGCAGAGTTCTCTGCTTTGCCAGACATCAGTGTGGGGGATTCACTCCCATGGAAGGGGAGTCCACTCCAGCCCAGGATCAAAGTCATCATAATAAAAGGCATTTCTGTAGTGCTTGAGCCTTCACTCTCTATTCAACAGCCTTTAGCGCCTCGCATCCTCACAATAGCCCTGTTGGGACGCAGGGAAAAGATTATTAGCCCCATTTCCAGGTCGTAGAACTGAGGCTTAAAAGGTAGAGGCCTCTGTTCAGCCCACAACCATTTATGGTGCCCAAGATTCCATCCTTGCCATTGGAGATGAAAAGAGAGACACAACGCAGAAATTGCTCTCAAGAGGATTAACATTATCGGTTGGGGGATAGAGGGTGAAGAGATGCACCTCAATGGTTGTGATACAAACAGGCATGAAATAAATGCAAAGCAGAGGTCTGGACAAACTGCCACCAATTATTTCAAGAGGAAGCCTGCTTGCTGAGCCTCGAAAGGAAGATCATAGATGAAGTTATCACAAGACCACAGAAGAGACCCCAGAGGCCATCTAGTTCAAACTCTTCATTGTAGAGTTGAGGAAATTGAGGGCCAAGGAAGTGGCGTAACTTGCTCGAGTGCATGCAGGTGTTATAGGTGGAATTTGAACTCAAATCTTCGGACTCCATGGTCTATCTGCTGTCATTGTACTATGCATGTACCATGCCTCTGGGATCCTCTCTCACAACCCTTTCAATTTACCTCGTAATTGACTCCACTAGTAATTTGTCCCTGGTTGGGTGTTTATCTTACAAGGTAGAGTAATGGGGAATATCTGGTGGACAGATCCCTAAGGACCTCTAGGAATGATGAGGGATGAAGAGCAGCAGGGTTAAGCCAAAAAAGACCAGACTGAGAGCCAGGAGGCCTGGGTTCCAATTCAAAAGTAAATGAATCACAGCAAAGGAGCAAACTTTGAGGTCTCTGAATGATTGAGGGGGCTCAGAGTTATCTCTTAATCCCCATTGAAGTGCTGATATTTATTAGCTGTGGGAATTGAGAGCAAGCCACTTAAGATCATGAATAGGATTCAGTTCTGGAAGGGACCTTAACAGGCATTCTGTTCTACACCCTTTGTTTTATAACTAAGGAAACTTTCCAGCTTTATGTCCTAAGAGTTTGAAAACTTGGAGGTCCATTCTCCACTCAGCTTGCCAAAGTGGCCTTCCTAAGTGCAGCTGACCATCCCAATCAATCCCTGAATTTCTTTGGGAATAGATCTGGATCCCTAAGGGTCAAATAGAAAATATTACTTTTTGATATTCAAGGCTTTTCATAACCTACCCTCACCTTTCCAATCCCTTAAAAAAAAACCCTTACCTTTCTTCTTAGAATCAATACTATAGATTAGTATTAGGCAATGAGGATTAGGTGACTTGCTAAAGGTCATAGAGCTAGGAAGTATTTGAGGCCAGATTTGAACCCAAACTTCCTATCTCCAGGCCTGACTATCCACTGAAACACCTAGTTGCCCCCTATACATTTTTTTCCTCCCTCTCTCCCTCCCTCCTTCCTTCTCTCCCTTCCTTCCTCCCTTCCTCCTTTCCTTCCTTTCTGTCTCTTTTTTTCTTTCACTTTTCTTTCTTTCTTTCTTTCACTTTTCTTTCTTTCTTTCTTCTTTTCTTTCTTTCTACTTTTCTTTCTTTCTTTCTACCTTTCTCTCTTTCTTTCCTACCTCCCTTTCTTCCCTCCCTCCCTTCCTTCCTCCCTCTCTTCCTTCCTTCCATTCTTTCTTTCTTTTTTCTTTCTCTATCTTTTTCTTTTATTTCTTTCTCTTTCTACCTTTCTCTCTTTCTTTCTCTTTCTTCCCTCCCTCCCTTCCTCCCTTCCTTCCTTCTGTTCTTTCTCTTTCTCTATCTCTGTCTCTTTTTTCTTTCTTTCTCTTATTGTCTTTTCTCTCTCTCTCTACCTTTCTCCTTCCTTCTTTCTCTTTCTCTATTTCTTTCTCTTTCTTTCTTTCTTTCTTTCTTTCTTTCTTTCTTTCTTTCTTTCTTTCTTTCTTTCTTTCTTTCTTTCTTTCTTTCTTTCTTTCTTTCTTTCTTTCTTTCTTTCTTTCTCTTTCTTTCTTTCTTTCTTTCTTTCTTCTTTCTTTCTTTCTTCTTCTTCTTTCTTTCTTTCTTTCTTTCTTTCTTTCTTTCTTTCTTTCTTTCTTTCTTTCTTTCTTTCTTTCTTTCTTTCTTTCTTTCTTTCTTTCTTTCTTCATTTATTAAAAAACCCTTTTCTTCTGCCTTAGAATTAATACTGTGTATTGGTTCCTAGGCAGAAGAGCAGTAAGAGTTAAGCAATGGGGGTTAAGTAAGTTGCCTAGAGTCAAACAGCTATGAAGTGTCTGTGGTCTGATTTGAACTGGATCTCCCATCTCCATACCTGGCTCTCAATCCACCAAGCTCCCCTCCACCACCAGTCCCTTGCTTTTCCCAACCCTGCCCCCCACATCCACTTTAATCCAGTGGTCTTGGCCTCCATGCTGTTCCTCCCAAGAAGAACTCCATCTTCTGATTGGATATTTTTAGCCACTGTCCGCCATGTCTGGAATTCTCTCTTTCCTCTTTTCTGTCTCTTGGCTTCTCTGGCTTCCATCAAGTCTGTACCTAAAATATCTCCTCCTACAAGAAACCTTTCCTGATTCCCCTTAAAGCTAGAGCCTTCTATCTGTTGATGATTGCCACTCATTGTTGCTTGTCTGTACATGGTTGTTGATGAGCTCTCCCCTATTAGACTGAGCTCTTTGAGGGGAAATATGGTCTTTGACCTTTCTTTCTATCCCTAGTGCTTAGCTCAGTGCCTGGCACATAGTAGGTGCTTTGTGAATTTTATTGACTGACTGACTGACTGATAGAGAGGAAAGGTGATTTGACCAGTCACCTAGCTGCCTGAATAGCAGAGCCAAATCTTCTCTGGCTGCACCCCGAGGCTTCTTCTCCATATAGTCTACTGTTGCTTTGGCAACCTCCCCCAGAGTCCTGTGCTCAGTCTGGAGTGGGAGGGGGTTGTGGGAGGGGGGAGAAAAAGAAAACACAGAATTAATTTCTACACAAATTAACGGTTTTAATAAGACTACTTGCTACTTCCACTGTTCGCTAGTTCTCTTTAAGGAGGTCTGGAACCTTGAAGAAAGTCAGTCCCATCTGGGAGGACCTTGGAACATAGAATGTCAGAGCTGGGAGGGCTCTTAGAACGGAGAGCATGGAAGCTGGGAAGGTCCCTTCTAGCTCTGACATTCCATATTCTAACGTCCCTCTCACTTCTAACATTCTAAAGGACCTCTTAGGTCTGTTGCTTTATTCTCTCTCCTGCCTGCTCTAATAGTCTCTGTTCTAGGTCTTTTCAGCTCTGGCATTTTGGCAATTCTTTGCCCTCACCCAGTTGTGTCTGAATTTTACGACAAGGGCTATTTAGCGTAGTCAATGTTTCCCCCAAAGACCTGGATCACAATTAGCGAAGCTTCAGATCAGGAGGCTGACTTGACGAGGAGGTGTTTTCTGGAGGTTGGAGACTGTGGTGGGTGGAAGTCTTTTTGGTGCCCCTTAAATAATCCCACTTGGGCAGCTGTTGTCTTGCTATGCATGAGCCCTGCCTTGGCAAAAACATATGCCAGCTGGCACCAGGTCAGAGCCAAGAACATTGTTTGGTCAAAACAGGATGCAGACCCAAGGGGAAGGGAGGTCCCGCCTTTAGGAACGCCCTGGGGGCAGACACCAGGCAAATGTGGGCCCGAGTGGGGCACCATGAAGCAGTGACCTTTTCCTCAGGCCTCACAGGGGTCTGTGTGAGCGCTGTGAACAGAGTTTACAAAATCCTTTCCTGCAATCATTAGGGGAGGCAAGGAAAGCTAGGATTGTTGGACCCATTTTGCAAATCAAATTAAGCCTCCAAGAGAAGAAGTGATTCAGAGAGATAGTAAACATCAGAAATGAGACTCGAACCAGGTCTACTGACATTTTGTCCATTTAGATTGTAAACACCCGGAAGGCAGGAACTGTCTTTCTTATTATTTGTATCTCTAGTGCTCAACATAGTACCTGGCATGCAGTAGGCACATAATGTTTGTTTGTCTGTTTGTTTTTTCTTCTCCTTACCTAAATACTACTAAAAATGTCAATTCTAAGGCAGAAGAGTGGTAAGGGCAAGGCATTTGGGGTTAAATGACTTGCCCAGGGTCACACAGCCAAGAATTAATGCATATTTATTGGATTCTTTATTGGATAGGATTCATTGTCCGGGGCTTATTGACACACAGAGGCCAGTCTCTCCACTTCAACTAGGAGCCATCCTGGACTCCTCACTGCACCCCCTCCCCACCCTCACCTCTATATCCCATCTATTTCCAAGATTTGCCAGCTTCACCTTTGCAACATCCCTAGAATAAGTGACTTCTGTCTGACACTGCCACCCCTCTGGTGCAGACCCCTTCCCACCACACCAGTCTTCTTATACCTTAGTCCCCACCATATACACTGGCCTTCTGGCTGTTCCATGAACAAAATACCCCATCTCTCGGCTCTGAATATTTTCTGGGGCTGTCCTTCATGCCTGGAAAGGTCTCTCTCCTCATTTCTGTTTCTGGCTTCCGTTAAATCCCAACTAAAAATACAGGAAGCCTTTCCTAATCCCTCTTAATTCTAGTGCCTTCCTCTCTTCATTATTTCCTGTTTATCCTGTGCATAGTTTGTTTGTGCATATTTTTTATTATCTCATTAGACGGTGAGCTCCTGAGGACAGGAACTGTCTTTAGACTTTTCATCATTCACAATTTGCCTTCGTTCAAATTCCTAGACCTTAGCACAGTGCATGGGCACATAGTAATCACTGAATAAATAAATACTTGATTGACTGACCACATAAATACAAGCTATTTTTGCTACGGTGTGGGGTTGATCTGGGATTTCTGGATGTTCTCAGCCCTCTCCATCATAAGATCATCAATCTAGAGCTACAAAGGACAGATGAGCCACGTGGGCACAAATCACACATCCAAGATCACATAGATAGTAAGTATGAGAGATGGGGTTTGAACTCATCATTTCCTGGCTTCAAGTCCAGTGCCCTTGTCAAAGCACCAAGCTGCATATCTAAAGTGCCAGAGCAGACTCACATGAGGTGGAACAGGGAAGTCCCCTGATCTGCCCTGTGAACTATTATTTCTTTTACTGAGCAGTTATGCAAATGTGTGAGAAGACTTCTTAGTCTGAAACCTCAAAAGACCCATGGGTTTTCTCTCCCTGATGTGGCTGGTAGCCTCCTCATCCCTTTGGAAATGGCTTCTGGGAGTTGCCAGGCTAGGGCTTAAAGAGTGGACCCCCTTGCAGCCAACCTTCTGGGAAGAGCCAATCTGCACCTAGTGAGCCTGCTTCTCAGAAGACAGACACAAGATGTCCTTTAGTTGACTCCAAACCCAAAGCCTTTCCAGCTTGGTAGGATCTGATGGAGTTTAGGCTCTATTAATAGAGCCTTTACAAATATAGGGTCATGGGGGCAGCTGGGTAGCTCAGTGGATTGAGAGCCAGGCCTAGAGACAGGAGGTCCTGGGTTCAAATCTGGCCTCAGACACTTCCCAGCTGTGTGACCCTGGGCAAGTCACTTAACCCCCATTGCCCAGCCCTTACCTGTCTTCTGCCTTGGAGCCAATACATAGTATTGACTCCAAGACAGAAAATAAGGGTTTAAAAAAATAAAAATTTAAAAAGAACACAGGGTCATTTTCCCATGAAGATGAGACATAAGAAGAGGATAGTAATGTGACTGTTAGTATTTGATACTTTGATGGATCTGGTTTTTTATCTCATTGGTATGGGGACTCCCTCCAGTAATACAGATCATAAGACATCCACTCCTGCTCATCAAGAGGAACTCTTGTCCATTGTCCTTTCATAAACCAGAGGATCTTAACTTTTTTTTATCATGGATCCTCTTGGTAGTCTTGGGAAACCTATGAACCCCAAGATCCATAGAATCTTGTCCAAGGAATCTTGTTTTTAAATGTATAAAATAAAATACATAGAATTACAAAGGAACCCAAAAGTTAGTCAAGGTAAAGATGCATTTTCCCCCTATCCAAATTCACAGAACTCTTAAAATTTATCCACAGACTCCTTGGGCAGCCAGGTAGACCCTAAGCAAAGAATTATTGCCATAAACCTTCCACACATCTGTCTGACTTTTTCTGAACCTCTTGGCTTTGTGTGGATAACAATGAAGTCCACAGTTTCTTCATCTACCATCACTCTCTCTTGATATATAACCAGCCCACCTCCTTTTCCAGTCCTAATTCCATTTGATTATATCTATTATACGGCTTCTGATATATAATTCTTTGTTGATAATGTTCCATAGCTTTTACATGAGCACCATACATCTCTTTGTTGACCTTTGGGTGATCCAGGATGTACATTCTTCAAAGACTGGTTTTCCATGATTCACAACCATGTTGCATCACTGGAAAAATATTGGTGTTAGAAACATGGGCCCTTGAATAAGAGAGAAGCTTCGGGCCATTAAAAGCATAGCTCAGCTTCAAAATGCAATTCAGCCCAATGTTCATGGTCCATCCACAGAGCCTTTCCAAGATATATGTACTGATGGACCAGATCCATGGGCTATTGATCCAACTGGAAACCACGCCATACAGGGGTCAAATAAAGGAACCAAGAATGTTTGACCTAAAGAAGTAGATTTGGAGGGAGGGGTATGGCTGATGGAAAGTATATAAAGGGTTCTTATATGGAGAAGGGACTAAGCCAGTCCTGCTTAACCCTAGAGGGCAGAAACAGGAACAATTGGTCAGTTACAGAGAAGCATATTAGACTTTATATGAAGGAAAAACTTCTTAACATTTAAAGCTAACCCAAAGTAGAATGAAGGGCAGCTAGGCATCACAATGGAAAGAGTAATGGACCTGGAGTCAGGAAGATCTGAGTTCAAATTTGACCTCAGACACTTACTAGCTGTGTGACCCTGAGCAAGTCACCTATCCCTGTTTGCCTCTGTTTCCTTTTCTGTAAAATGAACTGGAGAAGGAAATGGCAAACCACTCCATATCTTTGCCAAGAAAACCCCAAATGGTATGGCAAAGAGTAGGACACAACTGAAAAATGACTGAACAACAAAAAGTGGAATGTTCCTTCTCAGAATATAATGGGCTCCCCATCATTGTAGTTCTCCCATAAAAAGTTGGATGTCCATTCCCAGAGATGTATTGGAAACTCCTTCTGGAGTAAGAAGTTAGACAAGAAGACATCTAAGATGTTCTCCAACTCTGTCTCTACCCAGGGATAGGATCAGGGAGGTCATTTTCTCAGGATCAAAGGATATAGAGCTAAAAAGCACATTAGGGATCATCCTGTTCAAAGTCTTCATTTTAGAGAAGAAATAGTCTGAGTAAGGGGAAGGTGACTTGACCCAGAACACACAGGTAGCAAGGAGTACAGTTTGGATTTGAATCCAGGTCTTCTGACTTCTACCCAATGGTCTTTTATCAGGACACCATTGGGAGCCTGGGTAAACAGACTTCCTAGAAAGGATTAGTAGCCAAGATGCCAGGAAAGAAGCCAGGTATCTGGGCTTGGACTCAGAGTCAGAAAGACCTGTGTTTGAATCCTGCCTCACTCTTTTAAAAAACCTCTCACTTTCTATCTTAGAATAAATACTAAGTATTGGTTCCACGGTAGAAGAGCAAGTAAGGGTTAGGAAATGGGGGTTAAGTGACTTTCCCAGAGTCACACAGCATGCAATGTCTAAGGCCAATTTTGAACTCCCATCGCTAAACCTGGTTCTCAATCCACTGAGTCACCTAGGTACCCTCTGGCTCACTCTTACCAGCTGTGTAACAGTGAACGAATCACCCAGACTCTCAGAACCTCAGTTTCTTCATCTGTAAAAAAGCTAAAAATAGCACCTAAGTCACAGGGTTGCTGAGAGATAATAAATGACAAGTGCTTTGAAAAACTTTAAGCTCTTTATAAATAATAGCTATTATTATTCTGCCTAGATTCCAGGGATCAGAATGGGTTCCCTTGGATCCACAGATGAAGAAATACCATAAATGTTTCCAAACCCACACCCCAGATTGGTCTGGGCTTAGAGTTCCATGGGGGGAAGGATAGTTGTGAAATCTTACTGGGAATCAATCCAAAGCCCACAGTCTGGATACTCTGGGGAAAGGGGGGGGAGGGAGGAAGGGTCTCTCCTCCATTTTCTCTGTGAGCCAGAGAATATGCTACTTTCTTTCTCCCTCCCAAATCCACCCTGTGACTAGGGCCAAGGAGATGCATAAGAAATTGATTCAATTGAGCTCCCGTGAGAGAAAGAAATAAAGAACTCAGCTATGAAAACCAAGAACTGCGTTTTTCACCTTTCTCAGTTTTGTTAAATTTCCACAACAAACCCTGGAATCTCACACCTAGCAGGGGTCTTGGATGTCATAGTTCTGGTCAATCAACAAGAGTGGATTAATCCCTGACTATATTACAGGTATGGTGCTGGATGTCAGGGATAGAAAGAAAGGCAGAAGACAATCCCTGCTCTCAAGGAGCTCACAGAGGAATGGGGGAGACAACATGGAAATAGCTATGCACAAAGAAGCTACATATGAGAAACTGGGAGATACTGGTGGAAAGTCATTAGCATTAGAGGGATCTAGGAAGACTTTTTCTAGAGGGTAGGATTTTATCTGGGATTTGAAGGATGTCAACTAAGAGACAGAGATGAAGAAGGAGTAAATTGCAGGCATGGGAAGCAGCCAGCGAAAATTCTGAGAGTCGGAAGACTGTCTCATGCAAGGAACAAAAAGGAGGACAGTGTCACTGGATCACAGAGTCCATGGGAGAAAGTTTGGAAGAGTAAGGTATAAGAAGACTAGAAAGATAGGAGGGGACCAGGTTACAAAGGGCTTTGA
Organism: Monodelphis domestica; assembly: GCF_027887165.1. NCBI lineage: Eukaryota > Metazoa > Chordata > Mammalia > Didelphimorphia > Didelphidae > Monodelphis > Monodelphis domestica. Next base: position 341,877,066 of record NC_077230.1, read on the forward strand.
ATATCACCCCCCAAAGCTACACAGGAATCCCCTCTAGAGTATCCCTAAGAGGTGGGAGGAGGTCACAGAATAACAGAATTTGAGAACTGAAAGAGATCTTAGTGGTTAACCAGGGCAAACCATACACAAAAAGAATTCCCAGTGTAACTTGCCTGACAAGTGGCAGACCCCACTCTGCTCTAATATATGATGTGAATCTCAAATAATCTACTTTTCAGTTAGATCTGACCTTAGTAGTACTTAACTAACTTCCTATAATCTCTAGACAGTTATTTGATTGTTTCTTAATTATAACCTTCAAAACTTTGAAAATGGTTACTTGCACATGAAATGATTAATAAACCACAATGCTTTTGTAAGGGTTAAATTAAGGAGTTCGACAAAGTGAGGAGAGCAGTTTAACAGAAACTTTGTTTAAATTAAGAAAGAAGTACAGATAGAAAGACAGAAAAAAAGGAAAGAGAGATTATTAATCTTATACCCTATAAATGTATCTAAAATTCCTAATAGTACCTAAAATTTCCTAAAACTACCTTTAATTGTCTTCTGAAGATAGTTTCTCCTGCCTGGCATGCCAGACCTAATCTTCTACTCTATCTATGAACGATTCACTAACTACCTAACTCCCTAAAATAATAATAGACAGTCTCCACTCACTCACTCCTTCAATCAGTTTTCTAAAGCAGCCCAACTGTCAGTAGCCAACTGTCAGCAGATCCTTGCCTAAGCGACAGACCTCCTGCTCTCTAGAGATCCCAGAGAAAAAAGATCCTCAACTGTCTGCAGCTGCTTCCTTAATCCCCTTACTGACCAACTGCCCCCCCCCAACTTCCTGTCAAAGGGCAGGCTACTTCCTCTCCTCAGTCCTGGTCTCCCTGGTAATGGAATCTGGCTCACTGACTCCTGTCAGTTCTGATCTACTTAGAAACCCTGCTCTCTAGCCTCTTAAGGAGATAGAGGGAGACATTAAGAAAATCCCTTTAACATTAGTTTATACCTACTTTTTGCTATACTTCTTTCCAATTGCTCAGCAATTTCTACCAAATAATCAATTTTTATCCTCAAAATTTGTGTCTCTACTTTTGTCAAATGCAAAATTACTATAAAAACTTAGATCTATACTTTTGTGAAATAATAATCACTCTAATCTTTTATTATTGTTTGTTGTATGTCTGTTCTGATCCATTGATCTACCCTTCTATTGCTTAGACAGTAACAGGCAATTTTGACAATTTCCACTTTATAATGCAGTTTAAAATAGGGGACTGGTAGGCTCCCTTTCTTTACTCTTAAAAAAAATTTTTTTTATATTCTTGATCCTTTTTTCTTGCAAATGAATTTTGACATTATTTTTCTCTGACTCATTAGTTAGTGTTTTTTTTTAAACCCTTACCTTCCATCTTGGAATCAATACTGTGTATTGGTTCCAAGGCAGAAGAGTGGTAAGGGCTGGGCAATGGGGGTCAAGTGACTTGTCCAGGGTCACATAACTGGGAAATGTCTGAGGCCAGATTTGAACCCAGGACCTCCTGTCTCTAGGCCTGGCTCTCAATCCACTGTACTACCCAGCTGCCCCCAATAAGATAGTTTTTTGGCAATTTAATTGGGATGGCATTGTATAAAGTAGATTAGCTTATGTAGGAATGTCATTTTAATTATACTGACTTTGCTCACCGGTGAACAATTAATATTTCTCTAATTATTTAAATCAGACTTTATTTGTGTAAAGTGTTTTATAACTATGTTGTGATGTTCCTGGGTTTGTTTTGTCAGGTATTGTTGTAGGTGTTTTATTCTGCTTATGGTCATTTTAACTGGGGTATCTCTATCTCTTCTTGAAAGACTTTGTTAATTATACTTAAAAATACTAATGTTTTATGTGGGTTTATTTTATATCCTGCTTTGCTATATCCTACTTTGCTAAAATCATTGATAGTTTCAACTAACTTTTTAGTTGAATCTCTAGGATTTTCCACATATATCATCATATTGTCTACAAAAAGAGATAAATTTTATTACCTCTTGACTCATTCTAATTCCTTTAATTTCATCTCTTTTTGCTATTGCTAGCATTTCTACTACTCTATTAAATAATATTGGTGATAACGGGAATGCTATCTCTTCAACATTTTATTTGACACTTCTCTATCTGTTTTCCTTATATAAATATTCTTTTTTCTGTCTCTTTAAAGCAACCAAAATGGCCACCATATAAGCAGTAGTACCTTTCCTAACGTTGTGTTGTTCAGTTTTGTCCAACCCTCTGTGATCCCATTTGGGGTTTTCTTGGCCATCATTCTGAAGTAGTTTGCCATTTCCTTCTCCAATTCATTTTAAAGATAAGGAAACTGAGTCACACAGGGTTAAGTGACTTGCCCAGGGTAGCACAGTTAGTAAAATAGTATACAGAACATAGTATTCCATGATTTGAAGTCATAGAGATATGCCATATATGTCAAAGAGATGTGTGCTGATGAGCAGACTCAGTAGGATGCCCTTCCAACTCTATGTCATCATCTAGGCATTATTCACTTTTCAGCCACTTGGTTTTTCTTGAGTATTATTAGGTCAAATTCTTGATTCATTGGCTATTTCATTGAAGAAATTCCATAGTTTTTTTTTGGAATTTGAGGAAGTCCTCCAAAAAAAGAATATCTGAGGTACTTCATCATTGACAAGGAATTCTCTCCCATTTAGACTGAAGACACTTTTGGTGAATGCAGACTTCCCTTTCATCCATCCTCAGAGCCTATCCAAGCCTCACTTGGTGTGGATAATGAAAAGATTGTTAAATGATGATCTTTCTGTGGTTGTTTCCATCAAGAATCTTGTATGATTTTAATCTATGCATTCATCCTCTTTGTTGGAGGGGAGCCTTCAAGTCCACATTTTCCTCAATAAAGTCAAATACTTAAAAAAAAAACCATCAAATAGAGGGAATTATGTTTTTCTGCAGCCTGCAGTCAATTTTGTGACTGTGAAGATAGCCTTCTGTAGAGATTTATTCATGAAAGCCTAGCTGTTAGTTTCTCATTTTCCTAGAGGATACTCTCAATATACATGTCATCTTCACAAAAATTCATCAAAATATGAAAGTAGGAATATGAATTGGAGATTATCAGTGCATTCTTTGAGAGGGGTTGATAATTTTAATAATTGACAGCAACTTTTCTCTCTTTTTTTTTTGGTGGGGGGAGCATTTAACTTACCCTCTTAGAGATATCTTAAAAGTGAGCTTCAGCACCTTCAAAATTCTATCCCCTCCATCATGGGTTTGCTCTGTGTGTATTTCATCAGTTCTAAGCGATCCTCCCAATTTTATATCTTTAAGTACCTCATGCCTCATGGGGTACCTTATGAAGTCTTTTTGAGATGGGGAAGGTAAAAAAAAAGGATAGTGGCTAGAGGAGATGATCAGAACAGGTGAAGGCTTTAGAGCTCACATGTGGTGGTTTCACTGTTCTAGTAAAAAGTCCTCTTTTTGACTTTCAAAGCTCTTCTTGCCTACCTTGCCAGCTGATTTGTTGTTGAGTATTTTTTAATCATGTTTGACTTTTCATGGTCCCACTTACGGTTTACTTGGCAAAGATACTGGAGTGATTTGTCATTTCCTTCTATAGCTCATTTTACAGATGAGGAAACTGAGGCAAAAAGGTTAAGTAACTTGCCTAGGACCTCACAGCCAATAAATATCTAAGACCAGGCTGAACTCAGGAAAATGAGTTTTCCTGACTCCAGGCCTGGTATTCTATACACTCTGTCACTGAGCAGTCCTATTTTCCCAGCTTTATTACCAGTTGCTTATCTTCTCACAATCTATGTTCCAACAAAGTTGCCTTATTTGGTATATCCAACAATACATCTCCCACTTCTGCAATTTTGCTCTGAACCAAAAAGAAAAATATCCCTCTCCTGGTCATTCTTCTAGAGATAAGCCTATCTGTACTTAGCTAGCTTAATACAGGTGGTAGCAGACACAATCTGCCTCTGGACCTAAATTCGAAGTACTTCTATCTTGTTAGGAATCTGCTGCCATTAGTTTTAGTAGTCTGGTAGAATTTTATCCGATTAATAATAGTGGAAATCAGAAGAATCAAGAGGTCAGGTTCTAATTCTAGGCCCAACATTCACTCCATGATCTTGATTAGAGAGAATGAAGAAGATATTTGTAGATCAGCAGTCAAGAAGAAACAAGATGGATAATTATATCTAATTAATTAATTAATTTGGTCACTGATTAAGGAAAATCTTTTGTTGGTTTGTCTGTCTTAATCTTACAGCAATAGGATAATTCTCTTCTTTTTTTGAAAAACTTTACCTTCATTCTTAAAATCAACACCATGCATTAGTTCCAAGACAGAAGAGTAGTAAGGGTTAGGGAATAGGAGTTAAGTGACTTGCCCAGGGTCACCTAGCTAAGAAATGTCTGAGGTCAGATTTGAACAAGGGACCTTCCATCTTTAGTCTTGGCACTCTATTTACTGAGCCAACTAGTTCCACTCCCCTATAATTGTCTTTTAAAGTTATCTGAGCAGATGATATCATCCTAATTGAGTACAGAGTGGTATTCTTACAGAAAAATAGTCCAATTGTGGCAATTGTCTTTCATCTAGTTATATCTAGCCCTCAGGGCAGTGAACACATGAGGATATTTGTCTTAGCCACTGGCCAAGAGAACTGTCAAAAAGAACATGGAGAAATTGGATTGCTGTCTGGTCACCTGGAGAAGATCTTGGAGTTGTAGTGGACCACAAACTCAATATGAGTCAATATTCACGGGGTGTGCTGGAACCAGTTTAAAAGGGCTTTCATCTTACCAATGGTCAAAAAGATCCTGGAAACAGCCACCAGTAATCTCCTCCACCTGAACACCATGTTCAGGACTGCAAGAAGATGGCCAGAAGCCTGCTGGCTTGGAGAGGTAGCTTAGCTAGTGGGATCCCCAGGAAAACAGGGCTTGATCAGCAAAGATGCAGTAGGTAGTGACATAGAGTGAAATGACCAGACCATTGCATACAATGACTTCAGTCATGGAAAGGAAAACAATTATGAGATACTTAAAACTGGGATCAATACTATCACCAAGCCCAGCTCCAGAAGGCTGATGATGGACCACAATACCCACCTGTAGGCAGAGAAGAGATGGACCAGAAGTGCAGAATGAGGCATGGTTTTCAGGCATGGCTGATGTGTGTATCTGTTTTGCTTAACTATATTTATTTGTTCAAGGAAAGGCTTTCTTTTTGCCAGACAGAATTGTGGGAGAGAACAATAGTGATACAAAATGAAAATAAAAGAACATCAATGAAGTATTTTTAAACTACACAGAAGAGAGTAGAAGGAAACTGAGAAGGGGACGCAGATTACTACTATCATGCTAAATTTCTTACATACTTTTAAAAATAGGCTGTATAAAATAGACGTTCACTGCTTCATACACAATCCTCTTTTTCTGCTCTATGTGGGAATGTTTCCTATTTGTTTTATTGGAAAGTTCATAATTTCAAAAATACATTTTTAAAGTAGGTTGAATGAAGCCAGTTGCTATATTTAGAGCTCTGTGAACATATATTTCCCCTTTTTGTCCCTCTTGCACAATTAATGTTCTTTCAAATAGTGTTCACGTATAAACAGTACTGCTGATGGGGTGGTTTTTTTCCTTGTCTTTGTATGCTCAGAACAGGCACAGAGTAGGGGCTTAAAAACTTGGTGAAATGTACCAAAGGTTTCATAATATGCTTTGTTCAAAACAAAGATTGAAAGGGTGGAAGGGGATCATGGAGTATACATAATTCTTCAGGTCTTGCTCTTCTTTCAGATGATACCAGACCATGCAGTCATGGGCACTGGGAATGTGTACAGAAAATTTACTGTCTTTCATTGTATAATTGACAAAACCATCTGAATTTTGGACATTCCAAGTTTTTTTTTTGGGGGGGGAGGCACTGTTAAAAGTCTTAATTTTTATTTGTATCTTTGGTTACTAAGTCACTTTTATTCTGGAATATATACCTCTTCATCCCATCCAGAGAGCTGTCCCTTACAGAATTTTTAAAAAAGATTAAAAAATCAATTCAGTAAATCTAGCCCATATACCCACGGAGTCTGTCAGTATATGCACTATTTCATACGCAGAGTCCCCCACCTCTGTAAAGAAGGAATGAAGATGTTTTCTTTTGGGGGGGAGCAAACTTGACCAGTAAGATGATATCTATTAATACTAAGTAACAACACTTTGACTTTCTAGTGTAAGAGGTTTGACTTTTAAAAGATATAGCTCTAGTTCCAATTATCTGGGCTCATATTCTTTTTTTTGGTGCTAAAATATCAGCCCCTTTGTGAAGCTGGATTAATGTTGTTACATTTTCTCATGTTATGGTTTTTATATTTTCATTTAAATGCTCATTCAAACATAATATACAAATTTATTACTGTATATCTACAGTTTTCTAAGAAATTTGATGTCTTAAAATATTTATTTACTTTATATAATATGTGAGTATATGTATGCACATGTACATATGTATATGTGTATATAGATAGGGGTAGATAAGTAGATAGATAGATAGATAGATAGATAGATAGATAGATAGATAGATAGATAGATAGATAGATAGATAGGAGTATGGGAAGGAGAAACAGAGACAGAGACAAAGACAGGAGACAGAGAGACAGAGAGAAGGTAAATAAATATATAGATTAATGTTAGAAAATCCAAGAACTTGAATAGGAAGAAGCACTTGGGTGAAGATGAGTAGAGGGAGTTTCAGAAGCAATGTTTCCTAGAGGTTTGCTACAGACCACCCAGACAGTAGGAGAAATTAGCCAAGGAGTTGCCAAAATAGATCACAACATCAGACATGGAGATTTGACATTGTAGTGATGTAGGACACCTGCAAAACCCCTTTGCCAGATGTAGAGGAGTTAAGAAATTTGTGACTCACCATAACAATGAGTTCATACTTCAAAAGGTGAAGGAAATGACAAGAGGAACTTCTATTCTGGACCTAATTCTGAACAACATGGAAGATCAGATTCCTAAAATAAAAATTACAGGAACCTTAGGGACAAGTGACCACTCTATTGCAGAGTTCATGAGAAAGAAGGGGGAAAACTGGGCATAGTCTGACCTATGCTGCATATTTTTGGAGATATTTCCAAGAGTTCAGAGAAAGATTAAATAAGCAGGATCCAAATCCCTAATTTTCCACAGGGGATATTAGCTGAGAAGGAATGGGAAGTTCTTGAGAATTAAATAATGAAGAAACAGAAATTATCCCAATAAGGTCAAAAAGAGGACACTGTAAAGACACTAACTATGTGCCTGAATGGGAAATATCACCCAACCTACATTTTTTAAAATTCCAAATTGTACAGAACCATATAAAAAAGCACTTCCATATACAAAGGAAAAGAAGATAGCATATACAAATGAAATCACAAATCTCCTATATATTTAGTTTACTTTTCTTCACATCTACATAATAAATCCTGTCCACAAATGCCTCAGTCCTTCCCTACCTTCTCTGCCTCACAGAAGATATTCAGGAAGAAAGTCATGTATATATAAATTGAATCTTTCATGTTCCACCTTTCTGTTCACTTTCTGGAGGTAACATTCACAGCTTATTCTTCCAGTATTAGTTCTATGGCTGTATACAATGCTCTCCTGGTTCTACTCATTTCACTGTTCATTATCTTATGTAGTTCTTTCCACATTTTAAAAAAATCAGTCTGCTCACCATATTTTATTCCATTATAATCATATACCACAATTTGCTTGGCTATTCCCAAATTGATGGGCATCCCCTCAATTTCTAATTCTGTGCCACCACAAAGAGAGCTGCTATAAACATTTTGGACCACAGAGGTTCTTTCCTCTTTTCCTGATGACCCTGGGAAACAGCCCCAGCAATAGTATTACTGGATCTGAGGTTAAACACAGTCTTATAAATTTTTGGGTATAATGCTAAATTGCTTTCCAGAATGGATGGATCAATTCACAACTCCACCAACAGTGTACTAATGCCTCCATTTTTCCACATCCCCTTCAACATTTGTCATCCTTCCCTTTCATCTTTTCAGCCAGTCCAGTAGGTATGAGGTAATACCTCAGAGTTATTTTGGTTTGCACTTCTCTAATCAGTAATGATTTAGAGCATTTTTTCATACATATACATATGACTTTGATTTTTTTCATTCGAAAATTGTCTCTTCATATCTTTTGCCCATTTTTCAATTGGCCAATGGCCTTTATTCTTATAAAATTGACAATGTTCTCTATATATTTTAGATATAAAACCTCTAACTGAAAGTCTACCTATAAAAATGTTTTCCCAATTTTCTACTTTCTTTCTAACCTCAGCAGTATTTGTTTTATTTGCACAAAACTTTTCAATTTAATTGTACTCATAATGATCCATTTTACATTTCACAATGTTCTCCATCTCTTGTTGACTCATAAATTCCTCTCCTCTCCATAAATCTAATCAGTAGTATGTCTCCTGTTCTTCTAATTAACTCATGATATTTCCTTTTATGTCTATAGCATGTATCCACTTTGATCTTATCTTAGTAAATAGTTTAAATATTGGTCTATTCTTAGTTTCTCCCAAACTACCTTCTAGCTGTCCCAGAAATTTTAACCAAATAATGAGTTCTTATCCCCCAAACCTGGATCTATGATTTTGTCAAATACAAGGTTACTATAATCTTTTACTGCTGTTTGCTGTATGTCTGTTCTGTTTCACTGATCTACCTTTCTAGTTCTTAGCCAGTTTCATAATACAATTTTAAATATGGTACTGCTAGACCTCCTTCCTTTTCTTTTTTTCTCTGATTATTTTTTTGTATTCTTGCTCTTTTATTCTTCCTAGTGAATTTTGTTATTACTTTTTCTTGGTAAATAAAATAAAATGATTTCTGGGTAATTCAATTGGGATGGCATTGAATAAGTAAATCAGTGTAAGTAGGATTGTAATTTTAATTATAATGGCTCTGCCCTTCCATCGACAATCGACATTTCTCCAATTATTTAAATCCGACTTTATTTGTGTAAAAAGTGTTTTACAATTATTTTTGGTAAAAGGAGTTTTTTTTTCAGAAAAAGAGTTGGTGAACCTCCTTCTTTACCTATTATTTCAAATAGTGTATTTTATGTTGAAATCAGTTGATCCTTAAATTTTTGGTAGAATTCACTTGTAAATCCATCTGATCTGGATGTTTTTTTCTTAGGAAGTTCATTTATGGCTCACTCAATTTCTTTTTTCAAAAATAGGTTAATTAGGCATTCTTTTTCTTGCTATGATAATCTAAGCAGTTTATTTTTTGTAAATATTCTAATATTTCTCTTTCATTGTTAAATTTGTTTTCATATAATTGAGCAAAATAATTCCCAATAATTGCTTTAATTTCATCTTTATTTGTGGTATATTTACTCTTTTAATATTTAATACTAGTGATCTGGTTTCCTTCTCTCTTTTTTTATCAGATTAAGCAATTATTTATCAATTTTTTTTATTTTTTCATAAAACCAATTCTTAGATTTATTAATTTGATAGTTTTCTTATATTGTTTTACTGATTTCACCTTTAATTTTCAGAATTTCTAATTTGGTGTTTAGTTGGGAGTTTTTAATTTGTTCTTTTTCTAGTTTTTAAATTGTATTCCCAATTCACTGATATTTTCTTTATTTTATTTTTATAAGCATTTAGAAATACAAATTTTCCTCTAATTGCCATTTTTGTTATATCCCATAGGTTTTGGTATGTTGTCTCATTATTATAATTCTCTTTAAAGAAATTATTTTTTGTTTTAATAATTTGTTCTTTAACCCATTCATTCTTTAAGATGAAGTTATTTAGTTTCAAATTTCCCTCATGGCCCTTTATTATACATAATTTTTATTATATTATGGTCTGGAAAAGGTACCTCTAATATTTCTGCTCTTCTACATTTAACTATAATATTTTATGTCCTAATATATGGTCAATTTTTGTAAAGGTGCCATGTGCCATACTTTTTTCTGATCCCATTCAATTCTCTCCAGATAGCTATGATATTTAATTTATATAAGATTCTATTAATCTCCTTGACTTTTTGGGGGGGCTGGATTTATCTAGTTCTGAAAGGGAGAGATTAAAGCCCTCCACAATTATTGTTTTTATCTATTTCTGCCTGTAAGTCACTTGGCTTTTCCTTTAAAAAATGGAATGCTATAATATTCATTGCATACAGGCTTAATATTGATGCTTCATTAATTGTTAGGTTTTTTAAACATAATATAGTTTCCCTGTTAATCTCTTTTTGATTATATCTATTTTCGTTTTAACTTTGACAGAAACCATGATTCCTACCCCTGCTTTATTTGTATCATCTAAGCCATAGTATATTCTGCTCTAGCCCTTTATTTTACTCTTATGTATGTCTCTCATTTTAAAGTATGTTTCTTGTAAACAATATGTTGTGTTTTGATTTTTCATTCATTCTGCTATGCATTTTTATTTTATGGGTGAATTCATTCCACTCCCATTTAATGTCATAATTACTAATTATGTATTTCCTCCACTTTGTTTTTTTTTCCTGTTTGTCCTCCTCTTTCTTTCTTTTTGCTGTATACCTCCTCAGATGTCAAATTTCTTCTGTCCACTACCTCTCCCATTTGCACTCCATCCAATCTTCCCTTACCCTCTTCCTTTGCCATCCCACTTCTAAATTGGCCTACTTTTCTAAGGGTCCCTCCGTTTCCCTTGCCCCCTTACCTTTTAGTTCTTATTCTATCTGCATTTCTAAAAGTCCCTTCCTTATTCCCTCAACCATGCAACTACAAGCAGACTGTCCACCTACCCTTGTGGCAGCAACCAGAGACTCTATTATCCTGGGAGTTACCACAGATGATGAGGGCCCAGTCCCTTAACAACCACACTCACAGTGGGCTCCTTTCTCATTCCTCCTCTCCTAGAGCAGGTGTCTAGTCTGATTTCCCCTGACCTCCAAAGCTCCTGGTTTGTTAGCAGTGAGAGTTGAGGTCCTTCCCTCAGTGTCTGGTGCTTATAGACTCTATGGTGTCCACTTCTTTAGTCACTAGCTATGAGCCATCAAGGGTCTCCAGAGTTGAGGCTACAGCCCACATGACTACTACTCACAGAGCCCTCTGCCTACAATTCCAGTGGTATCCTCTAGAGTGTAAGTTCCCAGCCACAGCACACAACATGAGATTGTCAGTCCTGCCCCCAGGACTGCCTTGTTGATTCCACACCATTTGCTCTGGTCATGACCCCTGGGTTTGCATTGGTGGAATAGCAGATTCAGAAACCCTCCTCCTTTGTTGTCCCTGGCTATTCAGCTTCACTCACAACTCCATTTTTTTTTGCCACTTTTAGCATGATTCTGTGGAGTTATTTTTTATTGGTTGGGAGTGTATTAGGAGGGTGAGGAATCTTCACACCCTACTCTACCATCTTCTTACCATTGCATCATCCCTTATTCCAACCTAGACTTTAAAGAACATTTATACAAGATGGACTGTGCTGGAGGGCTTCCTATGATGGCATACACCTATAATTCCTTGCTATAGGGGAAGCTCAGACTGGTAGATCACTAAAGTTAGGGCATTCTGAACTTCAGGAGGCCTCAAGCTAAGCTGGTACCTTCACCAATAAGGTAAATAAAGATCAGGAGCAAGGGACATCAGGCTGCATAAATTCCAAAGGATTTATGATTTGAAATGCCAGCTATCTCCAGAGAAAGAACTGACGGAATCCAAATGCAGATTGAAGCATACTTTTTTAACTTTCTTGATTTTTCTTTTTTTAAGTCCCTTTTCTTTTGTCACACAGTTAATATGTAAATATGTTTTATATGACTGCACACATATAATCTATATCTAATTGCTTGCTTTCTCAAGGAAGGGAGAGGGGAAAGAGGGGAAGAGAATTTGGAATTCAAATGAAAAAACAATAAATGTTAAAAAATTGTTTTTTACATGTAATTGGAAAAAATATTAAGATTGGGAAAGAAAAAAAGAATTAAAAAAAGAAAGTCAAGGCAGTCCAGATTAGATATAGAGCAGGTCAAAGCTTCCATGTTGCATGCATAGGATTCAGTCCATGAGTGGCTGCTACACTTTCAGCCTGGATGAAATAATAAAATAAAATAAAGTAATAAACTGGGATGGAGGCAATAGAAGGGTCAGAGAGAGGATACATATGAAAATGACCAGAGTGAATTATTTAGCTTTTGTTTCCACTTTCTCTTCCAAAGCAAATCAATCAATGAATGTTTGTGTTAAACACTTAGTATGTTCTAAGTATTGTGGATACAAAGAAAGGGAGGTAAGGAACCCTGACTGCTCTTCAAAAGCTCACATTCCAATGGGGGAGACAATATGTAAAAAATAGACATAAAATACACTTGCCAGATGCATAACAATTGAGAAATTTGTGACTGGCCATAAGATTGAGTTTATATGTCAAAAAGTGAAGGAAATGGGGGGCAACTTGGTAGTACAGTGGATAGAGCAGCAGACCTGGAATTAGGAGGTCCTGGGTTCAGATCTGACCTCAGACACTTTCTAGCTATGTGACTCTGGGCAAGTCACTTAACCCAGATTGCCCTGCCCATAGCACTTCTGTCTTAGAACTGATATTGACAGAAGGGTAAGGTTTTTGTTTTTCTAAGTAAAAAAGCATAAAGTAGTACACAAAGTAGATGGAAGATAGAATGGTCTTTGGACTTGGAAAAATAAAGTGACCAGCTCCCAGAGGATAGAAAAACCAAAATAAGTGAGGAGAAATAGCCACTTGGTATCTACTTGCTTACAAGAAATACAAATCATATAAGTACTGAAAGAATTAGCAGATGAGCATCAAAAACACAGCTGTGGGCACCACCTTATTTGGGAAGGATGTTGACATACTGAAATTTGTCTAGAGAAAGGCCACCAGGTTAGGGAAACATCTCAAGACTGCTACATAAGAATCCACTGCGAGTCTAGGTAATATTGAACCTGAAGAAGAGGAGACTTGGGGCGATATTGAAACGTCTGAAGACCAACCCTATGGAAGAAGGCTCAGACTCTTTCCATTTGGCTCCAGAGGGCAGGACTAGACCAAATTGGGGAAGATTGAAAGATGGAAGATTTAGGTTGGATATATAGAAAAGTTTACTATTTAAAACTCTTGAAAAATGAACTAGGCTGTATGGGAAGGTCATGAATTCCTCTCACTGGAGGACTTCAAGCAGAGGTTCCTCTTGGTGTAAAATTTAATGATTCTTTAAAATTCAGTGATGAGCCTCAGGGTTGTGGAAAGGGTTGAAAATACTTGTATTGCCTCTTGAGCATGTATGTTTTGAGGAAAGTGGATTATAGAGTATAAATTGCCATAGCCATTTAAGTTGTTTGTTATTATTATTACTATAGTAATAACAGTTGGAAAGGCAACTTGGAGTTGTTGGGTTTTTTAAGTCCTTTAAAAAAAAAAATCTTTACCTTCTCTCTTAAAATAACTATTGAGTACTGGTCCCAAGCCAGAAGAGCAGGAAAAAGCTAGGCAATAGGGATTAAGTAACTTGCCCAGAGTCATACAGGTAGGGAGACTAGATTTGAATTCAGGACCTCCCATCTCTAGGCTTGGCCCTTTAACTACTGGGCCATTTAGCTGTCTCCTGCAGGGAGTTTTAAAACCAGGACTTGCTGACTCCAACTCCTGTGTCCTATCCACTACATCATATAATCTGTCATTCAATTAATTTATTCATTTGTTTATTTAATATCAGTTTTTAAGTACTTCAAATTCAGCATGTCCCAAACTGATATATTTACCTATTCCCCTTACCCTGCTATTCCTGACTTCAGTTCCTCTTACTTTGTCACCACCATTTAGTTTCAAACTGAATTATCTCCACCTCTCTTTTGATTCGAATAGTCTTTAACTCTTATCAGGTTTTGTCAGTTCCATCTCTCTAATCCATCCTTTGACCTAAATCTAGGTTGACTTAAATCTAATTCAGTAGGAAGTCATGACATCACCTTGTGATGTCACTGGTCCTCTGAAAACAAAGGACAAAAACCATTGTGAAAAAACACTAGCTCAAATTTAAACTATCATCTGCCCAGACTTTTTGTCAGAATCTGCTTACATTTCTTTCCACATCCCCACTCTCCTCTGCCCCATTTGTCCTTCAGACACTGGTAGAATAATCGTGCTTACATATAGATCTGGCTTAACTCCTCTTAACTTTAGTGGCTTCCTGTTCCCATTAGTTTAAGATCCATTGCCTTGAATTCAAGACCCTCTATAATTTGGCTCCACCCTGCCTTTTCAGCCTTATCTGTTATGACTTGTCTCCAAGGTTTACTTCTTCCTTCCTTTTTTCTTTTTCCTTCCTTCCTTTCTTCTTTCTTCTTTCTTCTTTCTTCTTTCTTCTTTCTTCTTTTTTCTTTCTTTCTTTCTTTCTTTCTTTCTTTCTTTCTTTCTTTCTTTCTTTCTTTCTTTCTTTCTTTCTTTGTTTCCTTTCTCCCTTCCCCCCCTCTCCTTATCTCTTTTAAAAATCTTTGTCTTCTGTCTTAGAATCAACACCAAGTCTCATTTCTAAGGCCAAAGAGCAGTGAGGACTAGACATTTGAGGTTAAGTGGCTTTCCCAGAATCACATAGTTAAAAAGGGTCCAAGACCATATTTGAACACAACATCCTCCCAACTTGAAGCCTAGCTCTCTCTATCCATTGAGCTACCTTGCTGTCCCCTTCGAGGTATTCTTTCTGCCTAATGTTCTACAGTACCCTTAAAAACTGTGTTCTCATACCTTTGTTTTGTTCTAAGCCTCTGTCATCCACCCTTCCTTCCTTAAATCCCTCTTCAATCTTTCAAGCCCAGATCAAATGACACCTCTTCCATGAATCCTCTTTGATCTTGTTCAGTCAGCAACAACCACCTCCCCACCTCTATGCAATATGTTTTTCATAAAATAAAATGTTCCTTTTCTTCTGTGTTGCTTTTTCTTCTCCTTCCTCCCTCCACAACTGGAAGCTCCATGAGGTCAGTAGCCATGTCTTGGCTACACTTTGTATTTCCACCAACATTTAGCATAATTCCAGGCACATAGTAGGTGCCCACTGTGTAATACTATATTGCATTGTTGTTAGTTGGATTAGATTGGATTGTGTTGCACTGTATCCTGTTGCAAATAATATAGCAGAACAGGATTCTAGGCCTGTAGTCATACAGCTTACCAAAGTAGGCATCAATTTCCTCTTCTATAAAATAAGGATAATAGTAGTAGACAGCTAAGTGGCTCAGTGGAAAGAGCTTTAGACTTCAAGTCAGGAAACTCCAGTCCCACCTCAGATATTTACTAGCTGTGTATCCCTGGGCAAGTCACTTAACTACTCTCTGCCTCAGTTTCCTTATCTGTAAAATATGGGCGAAAATAATAGCACCTACTTCCCAGATTGTTATGAGGATAAAATGAAATAGTCATGTAATATTTGGAAATATAAAGGGATATATGAATGCCACCTTTTATTATTGATTACACTCCCTATTTTATAGGGCTATTGTGAGGAAAGCACTTTATAATCATAAAGGACTAAAGAAAAGAAAATTATTATCTGGGTGGAGGCCATGATGACATAAATAGAAGTAGAGGTCATGATACAGTAATCACAATGAAGAAGAGGATATAGTAACTGCACAAAGGAAGGCTACAAACATTGCACAGGTTCTAAGGATGGAAAGATTCTTTCCAACTGGATGGATCAGGAAAGATTTTACAGAGGAGGAACTGTCTTAGTTGGATCTTGAAAGAAGGAATTAATTTCAAAAGGAAGAAAGAAGAGTCCAATTCAGGCATAAAAAAGCTTTGGAGTTAGGAAAGCCCTAGCTAGATATTTCTAAAGAGTCTCAACCAGTCTCATAAGCCCAGGCATAAATATGTACATCCTTCGAGTTAAGTGGAAAAAACTCTGGATTAGAAATCTTGAGTCAGTCATTAGTAGGTTCAATGGCTGCAGGTAAATCACTTGGCTGATCTGGGTTGTAAGAACCTATTCTTTAAAAGTGGTTGGAGGGGCACCTGGGTGACTCAGTGGATAGAGAGCCAGGACTAGAGATGGGAGGTCCCGAGTTCAAATCTGGAAGCAGACATTCCCAAGTTATGTGATCCTGGGTAAGCTACTTAATCCTAGTTACCCATCCCTTATCATTCCTTTTGCCTTGGAACTGATACTTAGTATTGATTCTAAGGCAGAAGATAAGGTTTTTTATTTTAAAATTAAATAAACGTGGTTGGAATTAGGGGTCTTTAATGTACTCTTCTAGTTCTGGTTTCTATATTCTAATATTCTTTTAAAGTCCTACAGTCCATTCAAGTTCCAATATCCATATAAGATTCCTTTTAACACTAACATTCTTTTTTATGTTAAAAACCCACAACATTCTATTTTCTTTTGTCCAAGTCCTCTTCCATTCACTATCCCCAGGTCCTTCTGAAATCTAAATTTCATTTTCTGACTTCTTAGGTTCTTTCTAGCTCTATATTCTTTTCTATGTTGTAAGTTTCCTTTAAACTCTAACATTCTGTGCTCTAAGATCCCTTCCAACACAGACATTCCATATTCTAAGGTCTTTTTTAGGTCTGGCTTCTCTATTAAAAATATCTTCCAGCTCTAAAAGTCCTTGTTCTATTTTCTCTTATGATTCTAACAATTTTGAGATGTATTTTAAATTTAATATCTTTTTAATGTTCAATCTTCACTTATACATCTAACATTCCACATTCTAATGATCTTTTCCATCCCTGGATTTGAATCCCAGATGCACTGCTAACTATCATTATCTGGACTAGGGAATCTCTAAAGTCCTAGGATACAGAGATCAAAACTCTCAGTTTGAATTTTGAGGACCTGGATTCTAATCCAATTTTTGCTACGTATTAGCTTTGTCATTTCTTCAACTACAAAACAAAGTGTTTGAACTAGATGACATCTAAGGGGACAGCTAGGCAGCTCACAGGATAGAAATCCAGGCCTGGAGACAGAAAGTCCAGGGTTCAATTTGGCCTCAGATACTTCCTAGTGACCCTGGGCAAGTCACTTAACCCCCATTGCCTAGTCCTTACTGCTCTTCTGCCAAGGAACTGATACTCCATATTTAATTCTAAGACAGGAGGTAAGGGTTGTTTTTTCTTCTTGTTGTTGTTTAAAAGATAACATCTAAGATCCTTCCAACTCTAAATCCTATCATTCTGATTTAATAATTTGTTCAGTTTTTCAACTCTGTGATCACCATTCTCTCCTAATAACTCTAGCAATAAGGATGATTTTCTGCATTGGAAAGAAGCTGGACCTTAGAATGAGTGTGACTTTTGTGTCTCACAGTGGCTCAACCGGACCAAAGCCCAAAGTTTGACTCCTTGCCTTATGGACTTTCTGCTTCATTTCTCTGTCCCTCTGGATAGGGTATAGATAGTAGGAGGGGATGCCATTCGGGTGGGGAATAGAGATGCAATGCTAGCAAAGTCCCAGAGGCAGGAGAGATCCTCAGGACCCTGTGCCCATAGGAATTTACTGCTTCCCAGGGGGAGTCCCACTTTGGCAGGACACACCAGAATTCTGGAATTTTCCTCCATCCCCATTCCCCTAATTATAGACAAATAGCTTAGACCTGGCCCCTAAAATGGTCTAATTTGTGTGCAGAGATGTTACCTCCCCCAAGTGTGTCTGCTGTCCATCCTTTATGCCTTATCTTCAAAGATAAAGACCAATTAGGGGGGATAGAAGTCCAGGAGTCCCCCTGCATTTTCAGATCAGAGAGGCTCCTAGCTAGGTTTCCTGTCATCCAGCTATGTGGAAATATAAACATTCTCTGACTTCTTCATAAACCTGCCCAGATGCCCTGATATGGGGATATCCAAGGCCCATAGAGACATGAAACAGACAAAGCACATTCACTAAAGGGGAGGAGGGAAAAGGGGCGATGTCAAAGAAAGCTCTTCACCAAGAAAGATGCCTGCTTAGGAGAAGCAGAAACCCACTCTGGACTGTGAGGCAGGAGACCTGGATTCTTTATGCTCCTGTTCTGCCTTCAGTGAACTATGTGATTATGGGCAAGTCACTTCACCTCTTTGTCAAATGGAGATATTCAAAATAACTGATTTTTATGTAGTGATATTTGAAGGCAATTAAATGCACATTAATATCTCAACCTCTATTTTTCATTGATTTTATTTTATTTTTTAATTTTTCCATGATTCCATGATTCTTGTTGTCTCCCTCCCCTCTTCCTTCCCCCACTCCTGGAGTTGACAAGCAAGTTCACTGCGTTATACATACATTATCACTCAAATCCTATTTCTATATTATTCATTTTGTAATAGAATAATCTTTTAAAACAAAACCCCCAAATCATATAACCATATAAACAAGTAATAAATCATATATTTTCTTCTGAATTTCTACTTCCATCATTCTTTCTCTCAATGTGGATAGCATTCCTTCTTTTAAAGCTCTCAGGATTGTCCTGGATCATTGAATTGTTTTTAGTAGCAAAGTCAGTTACATTTGATCATCCCACAATGTTTTGGTTACTGTGTACAATGTTCTCCTGGTTCTGCTTATTTCACTCCGCATCAGTTCATATAGGTCGTGCCAGTACTTAAAGAAATCAAGCAGTTCATCCTTCCTTACAGCACAATACTATTCCATCACTATCATACATCACAATCTGTTCAGCCATTCTCCAATTGAAGGACATTCTCATTTTTCAGTTTTTTGCCACTACAAAAAAAATGCATCTATAAATATTTTTGTACAAACAGATCCTTTTGCCCCCTTTTTTATCTCTTTGAACTACAAACCCAGTAGTGGTATTGCTGGACTAAAGGGCATAGTTCCAAATTGCCTTCCAGAATGATTGGATCAATTCATAATTCCACCAGCAATTCATTTGTGTGCCAATTTTAACACATCCCCTCCAATATTTATTTTCCTTTACTGTCATATTGGCCAATTTGCTAGGTGTAAGGTGTTACCTCAAACATGTTTTGATTTGTATTTCTCTAATCAGGAGGGATTTAAGAACATTTTTCATATGATTATTAATAGTTTTGATTTCTTCATCTGAAAGAGTTTATTCATATCCCTTGCATTTGTCAAGTGGAGAATGATTTGATTTCTTATAAATTTGACTTAGTTCTTTGTGTATTTTAGAAATTAGATCTTTGTCAGAGAGTTTTGTTATAATTTTTTCCCAATTTGTTGCTTCCTTTCTAATTTTGGTTGCATTGGTTTTGTTTGTACAAAACTTTTTAAATTTAATATAATCAAAATTATTCATTTTATATCTTATAATATTCTCTACCTCTTGCTTGGTCTTAAATTCTTTCCTTCCCCATAGATAATAGGTATACTATTCCTTGTTCACCTAATTTACTTATAATATTACTCTTTATGTTTAAATCATATATCCATTTTGAACTTATTTTGATATAAGGTGTGAGATACTGATCTAAACCTAATTTTTGCCATACTGTTTTTTAATTTTGCCAAGAGTTTTTGTCAAATGGTGGGTTCTTACTCCAAAAGCTGGGATCTTTGGGTTTATCAAACAAAAAGTTGCTGAACCTCTATCATTTTTGTGAGAGAGGTTATACAGGTAAACTTATTTCCATTTGACAATTGAGAACATTGAGGCTCATGAATATTCAGTGGCTTGCCCAATCCTACATAGCTAGTAGGTAACACTAAGATTTGAACCTAGGGCATCCTGATTCTCTTGAAACACTACCTCCCAAAATTATATTCAACTTACAAAGTTGTTCTTTATCCTTCATTTTCAAAGAAGACCAGCAACATCATGGGGTGATGTCTTGACTTGTACATGAATTGGATTTTTAAGTGAGACAGAGCTGCACAAGGCCCTCTGCCTCACATTCTCTTCCATACTCATCAAAGTCCAGTAGCAAGACAAAAGTCAGGATAACTGATGATGGTTCAGGATGCAGTGGATAACTTTGGCATCTTTGATATCTGACTGATAATCAGACTTATAAAGTAAGTATGATAGGAAAAAATGAAATCTTAGTTGTGAAAATGGGCCAATAATTTAATCAGTCAACAATAATGTCAGATTATAATAACAGAACTTTAAGGTCTATAGAGCACATTATAAATATTATCTCATTTAATCCTCACAACAACCCTTTGAGGTAGTGGCTATTATTATTCCCATTTTATAAATGAAGGAATTGAGTCAAACGTTAAGTGTCATTCCCAGAGTCAAACAGCTAGCAACAGTCTGAGGCCAAATTTGAACTGAGGTCTTTCTGACTCTAAGCTCTAACCATTATACCACCTACCTGGCTCATAGCATGAAGTTTTATTGAGCACAAACTGTGCCAAGCATAGTACCAATTGCTGGGGAAATAAAGAAAAGGCAAAAAAAAACATCCTTCCCCTCAAGGACTTTGTCAGAGGAGGACATTTAGGATAATGATAGAACTCAAAACTTTTCTGAATTGGTATGAATTATAATACTGCCCATATTTTGATGCTTTTGAATTGTTACATGTTCTGTCCTACTATAGCATCTCAAAACTGCTTCTTGGCAAGGTATGTAAACAACTGATCCCCCTGATATTCTTTGCCATTTTTACCTGGCTCAGATGTCTCTGACTCTTCCTTCTCCTTCATACCCTCAGCATTTCAAATGAGGTAGTGGTCTCTGTTATCGGAAGTGTATAATTAGAGACTAGATGATGACCACTCACAAAAGACACTGTAAAGAGTCATACTCCAGCAAAGGTTAAGACTAGAAGAAATACAAGGTCCCTTTTGACGCTGAGATTTATAAATGCAATTTCTGTTGGGTGATTGTCCTCCAAGTGCTTTGGGTGGTCACTGATGTTTTCTAAAAGTAGCTATCAGGAATGTTTCAAGTATCATCTGGGTATTTTCTAGTTGGTCAAAGATCCAGTTTGGATGTGCTGAGATACCATAGTTACCTAGGTAAGCAAAAAATTGTACTTTGTTCATGCCTGATGCCCAGTAAGGCTGCTGATTAGAACCATTCACAAATATCTAGTTTCTGATGCCCATTTCTAATTCAGATTCTGCTTCCCAAGATGATCCTTTGGATCCACTGGGGAAGTCTTGCTTGATTTAATCCATTACAACCAAACCATTACAACATGTCTTATGAGAAGCCATTAAAAGGAATGGAGAATATTTCTTCCAGAGAAAAAGAAATCTGGGGAGGCAGTATAGGGAGACAATTTTATGCTGTCAAATGTCTCAAGGGCTGACCTAGGAGAAAGAGAGTAACCTCAGTCTGGGTAGCTTTTAGGGCCAAACTAAGAGCAGTAATAATAACTCACCTTGCTTATAGTAGTACTAAGATTTCTTTTAAATCACTTTCCTCCCAGGGATCCTATAAGGCAGGCAGAGTATTCTGCCCCACTTTATAGAAAAGGAAACTGAGTCACAGGGGACCTAAATATCTTAAGCAGGATCATGTAGCTAGTGTTAAGTATCATGGACCTTGATCTCAGGTATTTTGACTTTAAGAATAGGTAGCTAAATGATACAAGTTACAAGTAAATGACACCAGGGTCAGAAGGTACTCTTGGATAGTACAAGGAAAGAATACTTCAGGAAGTCAGAAAGACTTAATTTCAGATCCTATCTCAGATACTTACTAATTCTGTGACCCTGGGAAGACACTGGGAAGGTAGAACTACTGTCTTCCTTAGTTTCCTCATCTAGAAAATAGGGATGTTAATAATAAGATCTACCTCCCAGGGTTAGTTGATGATAAAATGAGATATGTCAAGTGTTTTGCAAACCATAAAGGGTTATGTAAATGCTAGCTATTGTTGTTATTATTGTTGTTTTCATTGTGGGAAGTTGCAAGGAGGCACATTTTGATTTTATTGAAGAATTTCTAAGAAGCAGAGATGTTCAATAACAGAATAGGTTGTTTTGTGAGGTAACACAAGAGGTGTCCAAGAAGAGGCTAATGTTCCCCTTTATTAAGGATTCTACAAAAAGGATTCTTTCACTGAGTGGGAAGTTAGACTAGATGTGACTTAAAATCTTGTCCATGTGTTGTAGGACAGCACATAAAAAGCACACTGAAAAAGGAGAAGGGAGAGAGAGCATGTGTAGTGATCCTTGTGTGGACCTTGATGAACAGTCAGGACCATGGACAGGGGTGGTTGTCAATCAACCCAACATCCCATCCTCCAAGGCTGCATCTTATCCTTTAATTAAGGGCACAGCTCTCACCTACATAGCTTCGCTCCTTCCTTTCCAAGACCTCAGAGTTATTTTAGTTGCCTCCACTACAGGTCATTGTCATTATTAAGTAATAGTTTAAATAGATTTGGTAAAAGTATATCATGCAGCAAAGCAAAAAATGTATGCCTTACCAAGATTCCATAGACATCCCAAGTCCAACCCCCAATGCAGGAAAACTCATCTCTTTTCCCAAGTCACAACCACACAGCTAGATCATGGGACTAAAGGGAGTAAATATCTGGTCATAAATGTTCCAGTTTCAATTTGTAGCTTCTGACAAGGAGAAACAATTCAAAATCAGAATAGGTACAGAGGCTCCAAGACTAGAAATGACTCTCCCTTTCTTTGTGGTCCATCTGTGGCTTCCTTCCCTTCTGACAACTAAGAGTTTCTGCTTTCAATGTGATTGGTTCACACCATTAGTGTTCTCAGTTCAAACACCAATCGAAACTTGAGTACTGCCTTCCCTGGGAAGACTTAGAACTCCAAGGCACCAGTGGTGGAAATATTTATATGACCAAGTCTGTCTAGTTGCCATTTGCCCATGTTCCTTAACCTTCAAATAGCTGGACCAGTCCTGTGTCCGGCATTGCCCTCTCAGTCTACCCTGTGAGTCAGCACCTTGGAAAGCAAGCTGAACCAAAGAAGCTCTGTCAGAATCCGGGTTACAGGGCTAGAATACCACTGGGTCATTAACAGGTCTATGTACAAAACACCACTGAAAGCTTAAACATTTAATCAAAACAGAAATTCATATTAAGTCAGTGAAAATAATATCAACCACATTCCTGTCTAAGTATAGAGTCCTTCCATTCCTGCCGCCTCACCCCAGAGTGATTTGGGTCTCAGATGCATTCAAGCTTGCATCTTCAGCAGTGAAGGCATCAATTCAGGCTCTATGTAGTCAGAAGATACTCCTGGATAGTACAAGGAAATAATATTTCAATGAAGGGCCAGGTTTGTGTCTAAGACTGCCTATTTCTCCCTGATACCATGATCTACAAATCAACCGTTTCTCATGGCTCCTCATTATGCAGTCTCCATGATGTGCTTGGCCTAACTTGCCTTAAGCACTACTTGCCTCATACCCATATGCCATTGGTCATATCACCTTCATTTTCTTGGCAAAACCCACAAATCTTTCATTGTTTGACCAAAAGGAGAATGAGCTCAGCCTTTGATAGGGGGAAGGAAGAGGGAGGGAATTCCCACCTCCATAGAATTTGAGCCATTTGAGTTCTTGATGAACTAAAAGAGGAGAAGTTGCACAGAGACTGACTCATGCTCCCTGAAGCAAAGCCCAGGTGCCTCCTCCTGCAAGACGTTTTCAGGGCTTTCTCAGATTTTTATGGCACTTTGCCTAGATTCATCAGAGGCTAATAGTTAACAATGTTCACAACTTAACCCTTTCCTAAAATGTAAACGTCATGAAGGTAGGATTCAGATCTTATTTAGACACTTAAATGGTTGTTGAACACTTGCATGCATGAGTGGGACCATAGGAAGAGACAGGTACAGTTCAGGAGCAAATTCATTTTGACTCTGTTTCAATCAATTTAATCATTTGAGCCTCAATTTGTCCCAAAATGAAGGAATTGAACCAGATAGCTTCTATAATCCCTTTCAGCTCTAATTCCTTTCATTGCATTTCTTGTAACACTTTCTAATGATCCATCCTTTACTCTTATCAAATCCTACCTTATTTCATACCTAACTATATATATATATATACATATATATATATATGTGTGTGTGTGTGTGTGTGTGTGTGTGTGTGTGTGTGGCAAACCTAAGGCATGGGGGCCAAAGATGGCATGCAGAGCACTCTCTGTGGGCACTTGGCCACTCTCCTTTCCCATTCCCCCACTTCCAGTTTGTTACTAGAAAGGCAGAGGGACGTGGATGGAGCTGTTCCCCTCCCTCTCTCCACTGTCCATGATGACATTTTTCACATCCCCTATCCCCTCTGCCCAGCAACCCAATTTGAGGTAAGTTTGGAGGCTCACAGGAGGCAGAGCTAGAGGGGAGCAGAAATCTCAGGCCACTCCCCTCCCCCTTTCTACACTTGCTGAGGACATTCTTCCCTTCACCCATCTTTCCACTTAGCAACCTAACAGGAATGCTTTCTCCCTCCTCTATGTGGGGTAAGAGGGGTAGAGCATACCCAGCATGTGGGGGGAGGTGGGGATGGCACTTGATCTGGGGGGCTGGGGGTAGGGCCTGGAACTCCATCTCTAAAAGGTTTACCACCACTGGTATAGATGTACCAACTCCTTTCTATCAACTCTTTGAGAGTAAGGACTTTATCATTTGCATTTTTTGCCCCCAGGGCTGAATACAATACCTTTGTACATAGCAGACAATTAATATAAGATTACTGAATTGCAACTACAGCTGGTCCAGGTATCTGTCCTTAGTTCTATGCTATTCAATATTTTTATTGATGATTTGAATGAAGACATAGAGGACATCTGTGTCAAATTTTCAAGTGGCAACAAGTTGGGATGGATAGTTGTTATGTTAGATGATAGAGTAAAGATCCAAAAAAATCTTAACAGGCTAGGCCAATGAATCAATTCTAATCAAATGAGACTTAATAGAAGTAGATGGGAAATCCTACACTTGAGCTTAGTGGGCCAGCTCTACAAGAAAGACATGGGGGTTTTATTGTTAGCAGTATGCCAAGGCAGGAAAGGGAAGGAAGGAAAGCTAATCTCCTCTTTAGCCAAGAAAAATATTAGGTCCTAATGAGAAAGCAGAGAAAGTATGGTCCTGCTATACTTTGTCCTGATTAAATAACATCTGGAGTACAGGGTGCCATGTTTTAGGAAGCACTGACAAGCAAGAAAATGTACATTGGAGTATGTGAGGCCACTCAGTAAGTCAATAAGCATTTACCAAGTGCTAGGCTGTGCTAAACACTGGGGGTACAAAAAGAGTTCCTACCCTCAAGGAAATCATAGTCTAATGAATCATAATATGTAGGGGTCAACTGAAGGGCCTGGAGACATTTATCTTTTTTTTTTTTGAAAATGTGTGATTTTATTTTATTTTATTTTTTGAAATTTTTATTTAATTAGTTAATTTAGAGCATTATTCCTTGGTTAGAAGAATCATATTCCTTCCCTCCCCTTCCCCACGCCTTCCCATAGATGATGTGCAGTTCCACTGGGTTTTACATGTGACCTTGATCAGAACCTATTTCCATGTTGTTGGTGTTTGCACTAGGATGTTCATTTAGAGTCTACTTCCCCAGCCATATCCCCTCGACCCATGTATTCAAGCAGTTGTTTTTCTTCTGTGTTTTTACTCCCACAGTGTTTCCTCTGAATGTGGATGGTGTTTTTTCTCATAGATCCCTCCAAGTTCTTCGGATCACTGTATTGCCACTAATGGAGAAGTCCATTACATTTGATTGTGCCACAGTTTATCAGTCTCTGTGTACAATGTTCTCCTGGTTCTACTCCTCTCACTCTGCATCACTTCCTGGAGGTCATTCCAGCTCACATGGGATTCCCTGGAGACATTTATCTTGAAGAAGAAAAGATAAAACTGGAAGGGATTTTAGAATTTTTATGTTGGAACCTAGAAGTTAATAACAATAATAGCCTATATTTCTATTGGGCTATTAAGCTTACAAACAGGTTTGGAGCCAACTAGTGAGAGCCAATCATTAAGTTTTCAGTGTAGAAGGACCTGGGTTCAAATGTGACCTCAGTCACTTCCTAGCTGTGTGACGCCAGGCAAGTTACTTAACCCCAGTTACTTAGCCCTTGAGGTTCTCCTGCCTTAAAATCAATACTTAATATTTCTAAGACAGAAGAGAGGATCTTTTTAAAATTTCAGTTTCAAGATTACACCTCATAAATTAGCAAAAGTCGGGAGTTGATTTATTGTTTTGCTTATTTCTAGACTTAAAGCAATAGAGAAAAATTTAATAATGCAGATTAAATTTAAGGTGTCATTTTTTTTGAAAACCAGTTGTTAAAGAATTTGTCACTCTGCCTCTGCTTATGAAACATTTTTTCATAAATATTTATGTGAAAAAATGCTCTCCCCATTTGATAAATGGTAAAACTGAATCCTAGAAGGAAACACTTTGCCTAAAATGGAATCACTCTAATAAGTGGCAGAATGGGAACATGAACTCTGTCTCATAATGTTCCAGGCGTGTAAATGGGAGGTCTTAGGTTCAAATCTGACCTCAGACACTTCTTAACAATGTGACCCTGGGCAAGTCCCAATTGCCTTCCTCTTACTGTTCTTCTGCCTTGGAACTGCTACTTAGTATTGATTCTAACACAGAAGGTAAGGAGTGTGTGTGTGTGTGTGTGTGTGTGTGTGTGTGTGTGTGTGTGTGTATTTTCCCTGAAATCTGACAAGGGAGTTATGAATCATTGAATCTAATCCCTTCATTTTTCAAAGAAGGAACCCAAATTCCTTACAAAAGCAGTGACTTCTCTAAATCCTTCTCTCAGTTAACAACAGAGTGGTATCTTAAACCCAAATGCTTTGACTCCCAGGATTTTTTTTACTTCCTCTCCTAATGCACTTGACAAAAAGTCCCAGTAAAACCAGGGACTCTGCTCCTTCCCCTTCTTCCCCATATTGTTCAAGGAACAAATCAGCCTGACTTCTTTTTCTTAGGTTTGTAGCATCTAACAATCATCAGAGTGGCTCCAGCCCAACTTCCGAAGGATCTCAGCTGTTGATCTGGAAGATTTCAGGAGAGGCGGGGGTGTGGGGTGGGTGGGCGGGGGAAGTTCTGCACAGCAAGATCCCACTTCTCATGGATGAATCACAGGAAACCTTGCGTCAACAGCAGAGACAGTCAGACGTGCTCCCTGGAGAGACTCTGAGAATAGATTTATAGAATTACAACATGTCAGAGCTGGAAGAGGCTTCAGAACAAAGAATATCAGAGCTGGAAGGGGTCTTGGAACATAGAATGTCACAGCTGGAAGGGCCCTTGGAACATAGAATGTCACAGCTGGAAGAGATCTAAGAACATAGAAAATTCGAGATAGAAAGGGCTTCAGGATAAAGAATGTCAGAGCTAGAAGGGACCTTGGAACACAGAATGTGTCAGAGATGGAAGGAACCTCAGAGTATAGAATGTCAGAGCTAGAAAGGACCTTAGAACATAGAAGATCACAGCTAGACAGGACCTTGGAATACAGAAAATCACAACTGGAAGAGATCTAAGAACACAGAAAATCAGAGATGGAAAGGACTTCAGAACATAGAATCTCAGAGTTAGAAGGGACCTTAGAACACAGAATGTGTCAAAGATGGAAGGAACCTCAGAGCATAGAATGTCAGAGCTAGAAGGAACCTTAAAACATAGAATGTCAGAACTGGAAGGGACTTGGGAACATAGAAGATCACAGATAGAAGAGATCTAAGAACATAGAAAATTAGAGATAGAAAGGGCTTCAGAATAAAGAATGTCAGAGCTGGAAGGGACCTGGGAACATAGAAGATCACAGATAGAAGAGATCTAAGAATATAAAAAATCAGATATGGAAAGGTCTTCAGAATATAGGATATCAAAGCTTGGGAGAGTCATAGAGATCCCTTATTTCAGCTTCTTCACTTAGGAGATAGCTTACAGATAAGGAAACTGATGAAGAGAATGACTAATCCAAAGCCATACATTAAGTTGCTAGAAGAGGCAGGCCTCAAAATCAGGTGTCCTGATCCTATTCCAGAGATCTTTTCACTACAGCTACCTTTCAAAAAAGCATCTTGTGAAGTGTCCCCAAAGCTATGATGACAGTGTGATGTGGTAGAAATCAGGAGACACTACTCCAGGGGTCTCCTGCTAATTCAATGTGTGATTTGGGGCAAATCTCTTCCTCATTCTTGGCCTCAGCTTCTTAATTTACTTCACATAAAAAAGTTTGGGATGGGGGACCAGCTAGGTGGTTCAGTAGATAAAGAACCAGGTCTGGAGATGGGAGGTTCTGGGTCCAAATCTGGCCTCAGAAACTTCCTAGCTGTGTGACCCTGAGCAAGTCACTTAACCCTAATTGCCTAGCCCTTGTTACTCTTCTGCCTTGGAATCAGTACTTAGTATTGATTCTAGAACAGAAAGGTAAAGGGTTTAAAGAGAAAAAGATCTAGAGGTTTTAGTGGACTGCAAGCTCAAAATGAGTCAATAGTATGATGTGGAAACCATTAGGCTACATTAAAAGGGGAATGATGTCCAAAACAAAGGAAGTGCTAGTCACACTGTACCTTGCCCTGGTTAATCATCTGGGATATTGCATCCAGATATGAATATCATCCTGAAATGTGCTAGATGGAAGCCAGCTGGATGTGAGGGATTCAGAGAGCTTGGCTTACATGGACCAGTTTAATTAAATTGTATTCAGCATGTATGAAGTGCATAATATGTAGAAGGCATTGCACTGGGCATTGGAGATGCCAAGACAAAAAACTGAAAGGGTCTTGCCATCAAGGAACTTAACATTTTACTGGGGAAGCATTCATGGTAATCTGAGAAGAGAGTGAATACAAATAACTAAGGGAAATGTGAAAAGGCTTCTTAGGAGATGACCCCTTAAGTGGCACTTGACAAAACCTGAGGAGTCCAAGAGGCAAAGGATGGAGAGAATGGGATACAGACCACCAGGAATGGAAGCAGGATTGGAAAGCACAGTCCAAAAACATAATGATCTCTTAGGGACTCAGCTTCCATTCTCATCCCCTGTGTGGGGTATCATCAGGTCTCTCTGGGAGATCAGTTATCCTCTTTGCCTGACAAAAGAATCTTACACTAGATTGTTCTTTATCCCACAACATTCCCCACCCCACCTATATAGATACAACTATCTTGTGCTCACATGCTCCCCATCCCCTTTTAATATTTCCTATTTTGATTCTAAGAGTCATGAAGAGTCAGACACACCTGAAAATGACAACAATTTGGATTCTAATTGCAGAGATTAAAGAAGTCACCAAGTGGAGCTCCCACTCCCCAGATACTTATGATAATGGAATGGGGCATCAATCATCTTAATCTCTCTAAATATGAGGGGAGAAACAACGGGTAAATTGGTTTAGATGTCTAGTCAATATATTAGGACTTAATTGAATTTATCTTCTTGCCAGTCCATTCCTGTTACTCATCCCCAAGAGGTCTGGGGATGT
Source organism: Monodelphis domestica (assembly GCF_027887165.1). Taxonomy (NCBI): domain Eukaryota; kingdom Metazoa; phylum Chordata; class Mammalia; order Didelphimorphia; family Didelphidae; genus Monodelphis; species Monodelphis domestica. Next base: position 341,906,514 of record NC_077230.1, read on the forward strand.
CTCATGCCCTAGAATCTCTCAGAAATTCTTCTCTTTCTCCTTCTGTCACACTGGCAACCCCAAACAAACACTGCCCTGGGGCCTTCTTTCCTCATTGTAGACTCAATCCCTAGAACCACTATTTTGGGAGGAACATCATTGACACTGGCCTCCTAGATATTTGTTCCATGAATAAGGCATTCCATCTCTCAGCTGTGGGCCTTTTCTCTCTCCTCCATGCCTGGAATAGCCTCCTTCCTCATCTCTGCCTCCTGACTTTCCTGACTTTTTTAAAACACCACCTAAACCCCAAATTATACAAGAAAGCTTTTCCCAACTCATCAACCCTTCCTCTTTTAAGTATTTTTTATCCTGAATATAGCTTGTTTGTACATATTCGTTTGCTTGTAAGATTAGAGTATGAGGTCATTGAGAAAGAAGAAAACCTGTCTTTTGCCTCTTTTTGAATCCTTAAAGCTTAGGTTAGTACCTGGTATGCTTGATAAATGCATATTGACTAACTCCAGACATGCTTCACCTCACTCTTGCCTAGACTCCCTCTGGAATCCTCTTCCTTCTTGAATGTCAAGTTGCCACCTTAAGAAACCTTTGCTCTTTCTCTCCACTCCTCACTTTCAAGCTCCCCTTTACATGTTGTCCTCTCTCAATTGGAATGAAAGTTTCTTTTTTCCTTTTTTTAAAAAATTATTTATTTATTTAGAATATTTTTCCATGGTTACATGATTCATGTTATTTTCCTCCCCTCTTCCCACCCCTTTCTGGAGCTGACAAGCATTTCTACTAGGTTATACATGTATCACTGTTCAAAACCTAATTCCATATTATTCATATTTGCAGTAGAGTGATCTTTTAATGCCAAAATCCCAATCATATCTCCATGGAACCACGTGATCAGTCATATGTTTTCTTCTGCATTTCTGCTCCCACAGTTCTTTCTCGAGATGTGGATGCAGTTCTTTCTCCTAAGTTCCTCTGCATTGTCCTGGGTCATTGCTTTACTGCTAGTAGAAAAGTCTATTACATTCGATTGTGCCACAGTGTATCAGTCCCTGGGTACAATGCTCTCCTGGTTCTGCTCCTTTTCACTCTGTATCACTTCCTGGAGGTCATTCCAGTTCACAGCACCAATAGTATTCCATCACCAACAGATACCATAATTTGTTCAGCCATTCCCCAATCAACAGACACCCCCTCATTTTCCAATTTTTTGCCACTACAAAGAGTGCAGCTATAAATATTTTTGTATAAGTATTTTTCCTTATTATCTCTTTGGGAATCAAACCCAGCAATGATATGGCTGGATCAAAGGGCAGACATTCTTTTAAAGTCTTTTGGGAATAATTCCAAATTGCCTTCCAGAATGGTTGGATTAATTCACAACTCCACCAGAAGCATATTAGTCTCCCAATTTTGCTGCATCCTCTCCAACATTTATTATTTTCCTATGCTGCCATATTGGCCAATCTGCTAAGTGTAAGGTGGTACCTCAGAGTTGCTTTGATTTGCATTTATCTAATCAGGAGGGAGTTAGAACACTTTTTCATGTGATTATTGATAGTTTTGATTTCTTCATCTGAGAACTGCCTATTGTGGAGGAGAGAAAATGGGAAAAGTCTGCAGCAGAGCTGGAGAAGCTGGGACTGCTGAGCTGTCACTCAAAGAGAGCATTCTAATTGGAATGGTGACCAGGAAAGACTGTTGAGAAGGATCTGACAAACTGAAAAAGTGGGTCTCTTTGCCTTGAGACAGAAAGGAAGAAGGACAAAAAGTCCTGCTCTCTGATTCTCTCTGCTGCACTACAGTGACTGAATTTCAAGACCTGTTAACCAATTTTCCCAATTCTGAACTATATTCCACCATCCTCCAACCTAGGAATTATTCTAGTATAAGGGAAACCCCAAATCCTCTTTCCCTCCATCTTCTTATCTTTTCCTTTCTCCCAAATAAACCTCTTACTTAATCTTAGAGAATAGAAAAGAGTGATTTACTTGATACATCATAATACTCACTCTGAGTTGATTTTAGAGAGACCAACAGAAGAATCAACTGAAAGGGGAGGGAGGAAGGGAGAAGGGACAAGGAGGGAGGTAACCAGGGAGGGTGAAGGGAGGAAGGGAGGATATTGGCAGATCTGATCTTAAATTATCATTTCTACTTAAATAATCCCCTATTACACTATTCATATCCCTTGACCATGTGTCGATTGGGGAATGGCTTGACTTTTTGTAAATTTGACTTAGTACCTTATTTGGGAAATTAAACCTTTGTCAGAGAGTTTTGTTATAATGATTTTTCCCATTTTTTGCTTTCCTTCTAATTTTGGTTACATTTGTTTTGTTTATATAAAACCTTTTTAATTTGATGTAATCAAAATCACTCTGGAATGAAAGTTTTTTGAGGGAAAAGATTTTCTTGATTTTTTCTGTTTGAATCCCCACTACTTAGTACAGTGTCTGACACATAGTTGTGGTTGTTCATCTTTGATTTTGAAGAGGACTGATGACATTATGAGATGATGTCTTAAGTTATGGATGAGTTGGATTTCAGTGAGATAGAGTTGCACAAAGTCATCGGCCTCACTCTCTCTTCCAGAGTCATAGAAATCCAGGGGCAAGACAAAAGTTGAGTTTTTTTTTTCTCCCTAGCAATAGTCCAGTATGCAGTGGATGACTTTGGCTTCTTTGATGTCTGACCAAACTCAAGGCACTCCACAATACCTGCCTCCTCTGCCTTCACAGCCAGTGGAAGAAACTGCTTTAATCTGCCCAAACCACTGGAGGAATTCTTTACATGCTACAGCTTCTTGGAGTCACAGATGAAAGTTGGGTGAAAGGTGAACACCAAAAGTAGATAAGCAGCCCTGAAAAGGCTAGTCCTACCTGAATACCCCATATACACCACAGAGTAAGCATTTAATAAATTGCACATAGTAAGCATTTAATAAATGTGTGATCTATCTATCTATCTATCTATCTATCTATCTATCTATCGATCTATCTATTTCTATCTAGGAGATATCCTGCATTTGGAAAGTGGTCTTGGCTTCCAGGATTTGTGAGGTGGTCTCAGAGGGAGTCCTGGTGACATGAGGACAGGTCCCTGGATGCTCCACAGTTCCAGAGATCTGTGCCATTGCCACACACCCATTGCCTCCAAAAAGTATGGTGAAGCAAAGCAGAGTAAGTAATGACCAGAAGTGACAATATGTTCCAGGGCAAAAGGAGTTCTAAATTTAATCCTTGAAAGGGTCTGGGCTAAAGCCCCATCCTCCCTAGTCCAGTGGAGAAAAAGAGAGGATTCAGATAGGGTCCTAGTTGTCAGTGACAGTTCCCAACCTCCCTGGAGACCCCATCATAAAAGAGGATTGAGGCATTAATAACAAATCCTTATTATTTGCTTGCTAGATTCCAGCACTTTATCAAGGGCATTGTTTTCTCATATAGTTTGGGGACACTGGGTAGAATAGACACAGCTACCACATATGCAGATCTTGGGTAAGGAATGCTCCAAAACCAGTAGCTAGCTGAGAGTCATCATGGTTAGACCACTCACTCTCACCACTCCAATGATGACATCTTCATTCTTTTGGTTAAAGGTGCAGGGGATATTTAGCCTAGAGAAAGAAAGACTGGCTGTGAAGGAAAGTGGAAAGGAACAACAAAGGAGGAGTGGTAATGATAGGCATCTTCAAGTGTTTGAAGGACTGTCATAGAGATGATGGATATTTAATTTTCTGGGCCAGAGAAAAAAACCAGGACCAAGGTGAAAGTTGTAGGGAGGCAGATTCAGTCTGAATACAAGGAAAAATAAAAAAGTGTTGTGCACAGCAAATGGTCTGCCTGAGTGGGTTGTTGTTTCTCTATTATTTGAGGTTTTCAAGTGAAGGCTGGATAACCCTAAGACACTTAGGGCAAATTTCTGTTCGGTCTGGGTTGCACTTGCTGCCTTCTCCTTTTCTTTCTAATTCTCAAATTCTCTGATTCTGAGTGCTGTCAAGCTGAGATTCAAGTCAGGAAACCAAGGATGACCAAATGCACACTTTTATTCCCAGGGATAAGATTGGAATAATCTCTATGAACATGTCCCCTCTGAATTCAAGAGCTTTGCCTGAAATCTCTTTGCCATCTCTTACAAGTGGTTTCTATCATTTAAAAAATTTTTAATTTATTTGTTTTTTTTTTCATCAAAATACCCATTTAACTCCTTCCCCTTCCCCATTAAAAAAGAAGGGGGGGAAAACCAAACATTTGTAACAGATATACTCAGTCAAGCAAAAAAAAAATCATATAGTGGCCATGTCTAAAAATATATTGGGGGGGGGGCAGCTGGGTAGCTCAGTGGATTGAGAGTCAGGCCTAGAGACAGGAGGTCCTAGGTTCAAATCTGGCCTCAGACATTTCCCAGCTGTGTGACCCTGGGCAAGTCATTTAACCCCCATTGCCTAGCCCTTACTACTCTTCTGCCTTGGAGCCAATACACAGTATTGACACCAATACACAGTATTGACTCCAAGCTGGAAGGTCAGGGTTTAAAAAAATTTTAATAATAAAATAAAAATATATGTGGAAGTTGAAGTTTTTTTTGTTCATGATTTTTCCCTCCTTTTGTAGTATCGTTCTTCTTCCCTACCCCTAGGTTTCTTTGGAGGCTTGTATTTACATTTCAGAATTTCTACATAGCTCTAGTCTTTTCATCAGGAGTGCTCAAAAATCTTCTATTCCATTAAAGATACATTTTTTTCCTTGTAAGATTATATTCAGCTTTTGCTGGTGGTTACTGAAAGATAGTTGGCTATCAATTGCAGAAGCAGAAGGTAAGGTCAAGAAAGAACTGAACATACTATTCAGGAAGGTCTCATGACAAGTAGCCTAGGATGTAGTTGTTCATCCTTCATTTTCAAAAAAGACCAATGATATCGCAATGTTCCAGATTCTAGCCTAGGAGGAAGCAGACACTACTTGTTTGACCCTGAACACTTAAACCTCAGTTTGCCTCAGTTTCCTCAACAGTAAAATGAGAATAATAAGAATAGCACCTACCTCCAAGGATTGTGAAATCAAATGAGATAATATTTGTAAAAAAGTACTTAGTGCAGTACCTGGCACATTGTAGGTACTATACAAATTCTTGTTCCCTTCCCTTCTCCTTTCTACTACCTACCTCCTTCAAAAAAGATGTTTATACTCACTAGGCTCCACTTCATTTCCATATTACTTCTCAACCCTTAAATATATAACTCCTGATTCTACTACTTGTCTGAAACCACTTAATAAATCCAAGACCTTTTTCTCTCCTCATTTTTCTTGGCCTCTCTGCCTCCTATAACACTGTCAGCCAGCCTCTGTTGGCTCCCAGAGAATGCTTTTTCTAGACTTGTCTTCCTAACCAACTGTTCTTTCTCAGTTATCTTTGCTTATCACAACTCATCTTTTATCCCCTCTCCATGGGTGTCTCCCTAACTTTGTCCTGGGCTCTCTCAGTTATCTTTTTTGTTTCCACAGGTTTAATTACCATCTCTCTCTGCAGATGACTCCCAGACCAATACATCCAAACTTCACCTCTCTCCTGAATGCCAACTCAATATCCTGGCCTTCACTTCTTAGATGTTCCAATGGCTTCTCAAACTAAATATGTAAAAACCATAACTGGCCATCTTCTCCTTCCCTGTCCCTAACTCTCTAATCTACACCTCCTTCAAACTTCCCAATGAAAGGTACCACTTGCTCCCCATCCCAATGGAAGGTACCACCTGCTCCTAATCATCCAGGTCTGGGAATGAAGACTCATTTTTTACTCTACCCTCTCATTACAGCTCTCTCATTTGGTACCTTCTCAACATACTCAGGGCTACTAGCCTAGACTAGTCAATGAGCAAACATTTGTAAATTAAAGCACATAGCTTAGTGGTGGGGCAAAGAAAGGCAAAACTATGGACTCTGCTCTCAAGAAGCTCATAGCCCATTCAAGGAGACAACATGCAAATAATGGTGCATTATTCCCACAAATGGAAAGTAGTAACAGAGGGTCCTCCCAGCAATGGGGGATTAACTGGGAAAGGCTTTCTGCAGGGCAGGATTTGAATGGAATCTTTTTTTTTCATCTTTTCATTTTTATATCAAACCTGTTATTTTATTAGGAGAGAGAACTAGTAAGAAACTTCCTGTACTAATGCAGATGGATGCTACTTTATAATTTATACTCTTATCAAGTTGAGACACAGAGAAGTTAATTAACTTCCCTATATGTGTCCAAGGCATAATTTGAACCCAGGTATTCCTGACTTCAAAGCAAGATCTGTTGAACCACAGCTGCCTCCAATTTGAGCTGAAAGGAATATAGGGAGACTAAATAGAGGTAAGCATTCCTGGCATGGGAAGCAGCTAATAAAAAGGCACAGAGTGTGGCTATGGAGGATTTTATTCAATGAACAATTAGTATGCTAACATAACTGGATTAGAGAGTACATGAGTGGGAGACCAGAAAGGTAGGAATGGTCAGTGGTCATGAAAAACTTTAATAGCCAAACAGATAATTTAATATTTGATTCCAGAAATAACAATTTATTGGGTTGGGAGTGACATGTTCAATGTGAGCCTTGGAAGAGTACTTTGGCAACCAAGTGGAAGATGGATTGGAATAGAGCAAGATATGAGTCAGGGAGAACAATGAGAAGGTTTTTACCTTAGTCTATGCCAAAATGGTGGCCATATGAGTGCAGAAAAGGGCACATATATGAAAGATGTGAAAAATAAAAACAATAAGACTTCAGACTCTCATCACTTTTTTTAACTCTTACCTTCTGTCTTAGAACTGCTACTAAGTATTGGTTCCAAGGCAGAAGAGTAGTAAAGGCTAGGCAACTGGAGTTAAGTAACTTGTCCAGGGTCACACAGCTAGGAAGTATCTTAGACTGGATTTGAATCCAGGACCTCCAGTCTTTAGACCTGGCTCTTCATTACTTTCCTATGCATTTGCAATCATCTCCTTTCAAAATGATCTCCTTGCTTGCTCTCCACTCTCCAATCCATCCTCAACACAACAGTGAACATGAGCAATCTGATCGTGTCATTCCCTCGCACCAAGCCTATTGTATCTGGTGTTGAAGGCTCCCTACAGTCTGGTTCCAACTTACTTTTCCATCTGTATTTAATATCATTTCTCTCCCTTTCATTCCTTTACTTGCCAGTTAAGTTATTCCACACTTTTGTAATGTTATCTCCTGTCTCCATGAATTCATAAAAGCCATCCTCCATTACTGAGGGCAACTAGGTGGCTCAGTGTTAGGCCAGAACTCAGGAAGATTCATCTTCATGTTCATGAGTTCAAGTCTGGCCTCAGACACTAGTTATGTGACCCTAGCCTAGTTGCTTAACCCTGTTTGCCTCAGTTTCCTATCTATAAAATGAGCTAGAAAAGAAAATGGCAAACAACTCCAGCATCTTTGCCAAGAAAACCCCAGATGTGATCATGAAGAGTCATGTATGACTAAAAAAATGAATGAACAACAAATTCTACCATTCTTGGAATGTTCCCTTCTCACCTATACTTCTCAGAATCCTGGTCTTCCTTCAGTGCTTAATTCAGGAGCCGCTTCCTATTTGAAGTTCTTCCAGATTGCCCATTTTCCAAGATGCTAGTGTTCTCCTGATCCTCAAATGACCTTTTCTCTGCTCACAATTAATCTCATTAATAGAATGTAAGCTCCTTGAAGACAGGAACTATATTCTTCTTGTCTTTTCATTGCAGGAACCCAGAAAGAGACTTTGCATACAATAGATATTTGTTAAATTTGTTGGACTGGCTTAAATTGAATTCTTGTGCCAGGTCCTATTGGCACACTTGTTCTTGATCCAGTTATTTCATCCCTATCTCTTTCCTAGTATCCAGACTCTGTGATAAGATCATATATTTAGAACTAGAAATGACCTTCTGGATCAGTGATGGTGAGCCTATGGCACAGGTGCCAAAAATGGCACACAGAATGCTCTCTGTGGTCACTCGGCCACCCTCCCACCCTCCAGAGTTTGTTCCTAGAAAGGCAGAGGGAATTCAGGGGAAGCTGCTCCCTTCACCTTCTCCACTATGACTGATGACACTATTTCACATCACCTGCCCCTAAGCCCAGCAGCCCAGTGGGAGTGCTTCCTCCCTCCCCTCTGTTGGGTAAAGAAGGGGGCATGGCACATGGTCTCTGGGGGGGGGGCATCCCAGCACTCAGTGGGGGGGGGGTAAGGTGAGAGCAGGGCCCAGCACTCCATCTCTAAAAGGTTCACCATCACTGTTCTAGGTTGTTCAGTTCAACCTTCTCATTTCATAGTTTTGAGGCAGCTAGGTGACACAATGAGTATTTAGTACTAGATCTGGAGAGTTCAGAAGGCCCAAGTTCAAATCTAACTTCTAATACTTACTAGCTATGTGTCCTTCAGCAAGTCACTTAAATGCTATTTGCCTCAGTTTCTACATTTATAAAATGATAAGATAATAATGCATTTCTCCAATGCCCATAGGAGATAATTGTTATTATTATTAAGATAAAATGAGATATTTGTAAAGTACTTTGCAAACCTTAAAAGGCCACATAAATGTAAATTATTATTATTATTATTCATGAAATGACTTGCCCTGGATGAAACAAATAGAAAGTTATAAAGCAAAGTTTTTAAGTCTCAGATTCCAAAACTTTCTGTTTCATCCCACTGCCTATTCCTAGCCTCGGTTTCCTAGTCTGTAAAATACAGATGATCCTTTTTTCTGCCTACCCCACAGTGCTGTAGTTTGGAAAGTGCTTTAGACCACAGTGTCATAGTCACAGGATTTAGGTTGCTGTCCCCTTTGAAGCGAGGGGTCTGGACAAGCTAATCTCTGAGGCTCTGTTTCTCTTCAGCTGGGTATTAGGACAGGATTGGCTACTGTCATGCAGTTCGGCTGTACATGGGCCACTGACTCTCTTTCAGAAGGCCAGGGGTGGAAGCCAGCCAAGAAGGGCTTTGATGGGCTTCTGATATGGAAATTAAGGCTTGGCTTCCCAGACATCTTTACAAGGACCATCTGGTTTGGGTCATGAGGCTGAATGAGTATGTTTCATAGATACACACATACACACACACAGAGGGGTGACTTCAGTGCCCAGGAACCCCCTTGACTGTCTCCCACCTCCACCTCCCAGGGTGTCTCAGAGCGTCCCCACCCTCCTCTCCCAGGGAGTGGAAAAGGGAAATTTTCCCCTTTGGAATGTCTTGCTCCAGATCTTGAAAAGTCAGCATTTGTACTGAATTAGCAATAGGCACAAGTCAGAGAATCAGAGCATTTTCTACCACAATAGCCCTTTGAGGATACGATTCTAGATCTTGAAGGGTCTTTGGGACCTAGAACCCACACCATCAGAATCAGAACAGAGAAAGCACCTTGGCGGTACCTGGATAGAGTGCCAAGTGGGGCGAGACTCAGAGGCAACAAGAGAGAAATTCACATCTAGCCTCGGATACCAAATCAGCTGGTTGGCTCCGGGCAAGTCACTTAATCTCTGTTTGCTTCAGTTTGCTCATATGGGAAATGGGATCATAAAAGCACCTACTTTCAATCCCCTCCTTTTACACCCTGAAGCTCCGAGAGGGGAAGGAACTTGCCCAATGAGTCACCATGAACTAGGGATGAGGCATCATGGCATAGGGGTCCAGCACTGGACTTGGAGCCAGGTGATTCCAGCTTGAGTTACTGGCCTAAAACTCTTTACTTCCCTGAATTGAGTTCCTCATTTGATTAAAAAACAGAATGACCCATACTGCCCAACCTCCAAGAATTCATAGGTTTATTTAGAGCTGGAAGTGACTCTAGAGGTCATTGAGTCTTCCCAATTTTACAGACAAGGAAACCAAGGCACAAAGTAATACAGCCTGTGTCTTGCTGATGCCAAATTCAATGACCTCCCCACTAAGCAATGCTCCTCTTCAGGTAATGGAGCATTTATTTGGTAGTTTAATACGCAAGGGAAAGACTATTTATAAAAGGTACAGTGCTGGGGGAGTGGGAGCTATTGATTTTTTACCCAGTTCTCCTCACTCACCACTGGAGAAGGAAATGGCAAACTCCTCTAGTATTTTTGCCAAGAAAATCCCAAATGGGGTTGGAAAGAGTTGGATATAATTGAAAAATGAACAACCTCATTCTCTTCCCAGATTTCTTCCAATATATGATACGCGTATATGTAATAATAATAATAGCTAACATTTATACAGCTCTTACTATGTGCCAGGCATTGTGCTAAGTGCTTTACTCTCCTTTGATCCTCATTATAACTCTAGGAAGTAGGTGCTATCAGTATACCTATTTCACAGATTAAAAAACTGAGGTTAAGGGACTTACCCAGGGTCCTACAACTAATATATGTCTATGGTCGGGTTTGAGCTTAGCTATCACTGGCTCTAGTCTTGGCACTCTATCCACTGCACTGTCTAGCTGCCCAAGCATTCTCCCCCAGCTAATAATCCTTTACACCCATATAGAAGTATAGAGAAGAAGAGCTTTCCCATCCATTTTCAGGTTTGAGCTTCATAGTCATTAGTGTTCTGGGAAAAGAGGAGGGGAGAAATGATTGTCCCCATTTAACTAAGATGGAAATTGGGGCCCAGAGAAGTAAACTACTCGGCTAACGTTAACCCAGATTGCCTGCTTGTCCAGAGTCCTTCCTCATAGATTGTGGGTCAGCGTAAGAAATTAAATGGGAATTTGGGGGAAGTTTTGTGGAAGTCGCTGATGACACACACACGCCAGCGGATGACGCAGAAAATGTTTAGACGCCATAAAGCCTATGACCCAATACTCAACCCAAATTTTACAATAGGATACTGTAAACTTCTATAAAAGGAAAAAGAAAAATTCCAACTTCTCTGGCATGGAGGGCCAAAAACATGTATAATTTTCCCGATCACAGGCGCACCGTGCCCCCAACTCCTGGGCTGTGGGGAGGGATCGCTGGAGGTATATATGTGTATATAGAGTCTGACACAGACATGATATCCGCAGGAGCTCCGAGGAGAGGAGGGACTGACCACTGGGGGGGAAGGAGTTAAACAAAATTGAGCAAAGCCATTTATCAGAGCCTCCTTTCCTCCAAGCCTGCCTCCCCTCCAGACAGTGAGCTGGCCTTCCCCCAAGACAGAGCAGGGGCTCTGATCCCGGAGCTTGGTGGAGGGGCCTCTCTGCCATTCCAAAGCCAATGGGCACTTAGGAAAGTCAGCAGGGGTAGGAGAGGGGGGGAGAGGGGGCTGTTCCAGACTGGTTTCAAGGGAGGCAGGCCAGTATCACTCATTCATACTAATTGAGGGCAAGGCGAAGTCTGACTGGGGGAGCAGGAAAGAATGATTTCCAGGCTCTTTGGGACAAAGTTCAGCTCTGGGACTGAAAGTCCTTGAAGATCAGAATTGAAAAGTAGTCTTAGAAATAATCAAATCCACGCACCCCTAGCCCCCCGCCCCCCAACACACCCTTCACAGTGGAGGGAAGTGAGCCTCAAAGAGAGAGAACTCTCCACCATCACCCAGGGAAGAGCCAAGGGTGCAACCCAGAGCTCCAAAATCCCCATTTTCCATCATTTTTTAAGTTCTTTGCCCAGTTCCACTCCAAAGAGTGGGTTCTCTCCTCCAGCTTTCAGATGGCAGTCAAAAATGTTCTCCCTCTCTGGGCACACCTTGAGGACTCAGTAGAGAATATTTGGTGCTCAGTGAAGTGACTTACTAAGCTACAGAATTAAATTCCCACCACCCTGGCTTTTGCCCAGAGCGCCTGAGGAACTTGGAGGAGCAAGGAGAGGCCCTACACTCCTTTGTCCCCCTTCCCTGACCACCTTAAGGGCTTCCAGAGGTTGGAGGGCTTAGAATTGTTGGAGGGAATACCCAGTCCCACCTAGGGTGACTTCATTGCACCCAGAATAGAACTGCCTGCTTTGAACCTCCATCTCCTTCCCTCCCTTGCACACCCCCAAATTGCCCAAAGCCCAGTTTTAGCTAGTTAGGAATTGGGCGGTTTGAATATTGCCTCTCCATTTAGAATGAGAACTTCTTTCAGGCAGAGACTGTTTTTCACCTTTATTCACACACCCAGCTAATAACATTTTCCATTTATAAAGCTCTTTAAGGACTGCAATGTGCTTTACACGTCCTTTGAAACCCACAACGGCCCATGGAGGCAGGTGCTATCATTAAACCCATTTTACAGATGAGATGACTGAGGCTGAGAGAAATGAAGTAGCGAGTAAGAGGCAGAGGCAGAATTCAAATCCAGTCTTCCCATTTTCCCAACTCTAAGCTTCACTAAATATTTACTTCTTTTGCTAGAGCTCTTTGAGGTTTAAAGATTTCCATCCTCACAGATGCAGGCAGTGCAATGACCATGATCCATCCCCATGTTGCAGATAAGGAAACTGAGGCTTTGAGAATGTCAGCGCCTTGCCCAAGGTCAGAGAGCTGGGAATCATCAGAACCAGCGGAGATCCCGTTCATCTTACACCAGGTTTAGTCATCTTTCCTCTAAATCACCAATCAATTAATAAACAGTTATTAAGCGCCTACTATGTACCAGGGACTGTGCTAAACCCTGTGGGTGACTGAAATAGTCTTTCTGGGCAGGAGCACATCCTTCCCCTGCCTTTCGCTACTCCTGGCCCCAGCCCCAGCCCGCCACACCTCATCTCCCTCCCGCCTCAGGACCCAGATGCTCCCGAAGTTCCAGGTTCCTTGCCAGCACCCAGGGGCTGCTCAGCTGTCAATCAGGCAGCTTCTGGGTGGCTAATAATGGACCCCCTCTGTCGGAGTGATTCAGGCTCCTCCTGGCCCAGAAGGAGGCTCCCATCAGGCCAGATTCCAGGACCTTCTAAGCCAGCTCCTGGCAGATGGGCCTGGGCACTGGCCAGAGGACAGGGCTCTCCTCCCCATCCCAGATTCTGAGGCTCCCCAGCTTCTTTGCTCCCCCTTCACAAGGCCTCTCCAAAGAGCCTCCAATTGGAAGAGGAGCTAGAGGGGCCCCCAGACTCTCATCTGGCGGGGGGACAGAATGGTGGGGGGAAGGCTGGAGGTCATAGTGTCTCGGGGTCCTAGAGTCCCAGCAGAGATGATTTTAGGGCCCGGTGAAGTCAGAGGTTCTTCTTTTATGTGTATATCAGACTCCTTTGGCAGCAGTCTGGTGAAGCTCATGGACCCCTTCTCAGAATCAAACAGGAAGTAGGAGTACAAAGAAAACCAATTGTGCTGAAATAGAGTTATCAAAATATATTTTTTTTAAAGTTCATGGACCTCGGTTTAAAATCCCCTGATTTCAGCCCATTTTAGAGATGAGGGAATTAAGGTCCAGAAAGATTAAATACTCTGCCCAAGGTGGCTCAGCTGAGGGACACCCAGCAAACGGGCTGCATATTCCTAAAATATCACCCACCAGCTGGCTAAGGAGGCAGGGAGGAGAGACTGACATATGACCACAAATAAATGACCGTTTGAAACAAAGTGATGAGAGCTATATAAAAGAGGCAACCAAGTGGGGAGGGGGAAGGTGCCCAAAAGAAGAGACCCCTTCCAGGTAAATAACTGGTATGTACATAGTTGTTCAGGGGACAGCAAGGTGGCTCAGTGCATTGAGAGACAGGAGGTTCTGGGTTCAAATCAGATCTTAAATACTTCCTAGTGTGACCCTGGACAATCACTTAACTCTGTTTGCATCAGTTTCCTCATTTATAAAAATGAGCTGGAGAAGGAAATGGCAAACAATTCCAACGTCTTTGCCAAAAGGGAAAGTACAAACTAGGGGAAAAAAAACTTTTACAGCAAATTTCTTGAGAAAGGCCTCATTTCTCAAATATATAGGAAAAATTAATCAGATTTATAAGAACACCAGCCATTCCCCAATTGACAAATGCTCTAAGGAGAGCAACTGTATCTTTGCCAAGAAAATCTCAAATGGAGTCCCACAAAAAGTCAGACACGACTGGAATGACTAAACAACAACAAAAAATAGTTGTTCACTTAATAAACTTCTGGATAATAATTCACATTCCTTTGATTTACAAACCACCTTTCTCACCGCCATCTAGTGAGCTAGAGAGTATAAGGAGAATCCTTCCAAGTGAGGAAACTGAGGTCTGAGTTAGAGATTTGTCCATGAACATATAACTAGTAAGTGTCAGAGCTTGGATTAATAATAGTAACTGGCATTTATATAAGACTTTAGGTTTTCAAAGTATTTCACATGTCATATCATTTGGTCCTTACAACAACCCTGTGAGAGAGGTGTAATTTTGTTCCCATTTTACAGGTGAGGAAACAGAGGCATACAAAGGTTAAATGACTTGTCCAAGGATATACAGCTCACAAACATCTGAGATAAGATTTGAAAACAAGCCTTCCCAAAGCCAGTTCTTACAGCTCTATCTTTTGTATCACTTGGCTCCCTCCTAGAACACAGGGCTCCTGGTCCAGGGCTCTTTTGACCATTCCACACTGCGTGTCTGGGATCAGGGAAGGCTCTCAGGAGGAAATGGTCCCTTTCAACAAAGATTGGAAGAGAGACAAGGGATAGTGGAGGATGGTAGATTCCAAGGACCGAATGACAAGAAGAATGGGATGTTCAAGTATTTGGGGTCAGCAAGTGCTCTTCCTGCATGATGGCTCATCTCTCGTCAACCTTTGCCCAGACTACACTGCCTTAATCTTCTCCTTCCTCTCCCCTTTCTTAGCTCAAACATCACTCCTACATTTAGCTTCTCCTGATCTTCCCTTCTACTTCTTACACCTTTCGATCCCACTGGCTGTCTTGGATTTGTTTTATATGAATTTTCCATTTACTTATCTGCTCACATTAATTCTCAGCTTGGAGTATAAATTCCTTGAATGGAGTAACAATTTAAATCTTTGTATATCCAGCATCTAGAACACAGTAGGCATTTAATAAATAAATAAATAAATTAATTAATTAATTAAAATTCTTACTGATTGGTTGATTGATTGATGTGAGGGCAATTGTAGAGAATAAGGTCAGAAAAACAGATGGAAGCCGAATTGTGGAGAACCTAGAATTCTTTTAGTGAGCTAATATGGATGAATAGATGGATGGATGGATGGATGGATGGATGGATGGATGGATGGGGAGAAAAAAACCCCCAAACCAGACAATATTAATCATAGAATGAGTGAGGAGGGGATTTAGAAATTATATAGTCCAGAATTCTCATTTTACAAATTGAGAGGCTGAGGCACACAGTGAAACAACTTGCAACAAGGGCAATAGTGTATATGCATTCAATAAATGTTTGTGAAATGATTGTTGCTTGATTGATGAAACTAAAGCTGGAATGAATGGGTTTGGGCTCTCTTTTTTTTTTTAAACCCTTACCTTCCGTTTTGGAACCAATACTGTGTTGGTTCCAAGGCAGAAGAGTGGTAAGGGCTAGGCAATGGGGGTCAAGTGACTTGCCCAGGGTCACACAGCTGGGAAGTGTCTGAGGCCAGATTTGAATGTAGGACCTCCTGTCTCTAGGTCTGACTCTCAATCCACTGAGCCACCCAGCTGCCCCCTTGGGCTCTCTTTTGACCTTCCCTTTCCCCTGATCTCCATGAATCAGAGTGTTTCAGAAGGGTGGGGACAATGAGCAATTGTCAAAAATCCTCAGGGTTTGTCCAAACTTGGCTTGGGTGATTTTCCAATGAGGGAAAGGATGCAGGAGCTTCCCTGGCCTGGCCTCTTGAATAACTAGATCCTCCAAGCAGCATCCCAACAAATCTGGTTACTAGGTCGGTTGCTAAAGCCATCTATCATCAGGCACTTCCCTTTCTGTGTCTCCCTCCAAGCCAGCCCCAGTCCAAAAGATCAGTCCACCGAACAGTCCACCCTTTCCTTTGCTGACCTTGGTCTTTACAGAGAACCTATCGAGTTTCATCTAAGCTCCTGCTGAACGTACTATAGGGTCACGGCTCATCTGGCGTCTGGATTCAGTCTCACGTATGCCTTTAGTCTGGGGCCAAGTTCAGGGTTCATTTTGAAGCTCTATTTGGGAAAGGGTGAAGACAGTCTGGAGATAGGCCAAATACCGAGTGAGAGCGCAAAACACTGAAAATGACCTGGGACTCAGTCCAGGTCTGGGATTAGAATTCAGCCTGTATCTGGGATGATAGGGTGACATAGGATTTAGAGCTTGGAGAACTTTAGAGATAGAGAACCCCTTTGACAGTCGGAGAACATCTAAAGACCCCATCTCAGGAAAATGTTTTGAAATGCATAAAATAGAATGCAACTGATTACAAAGGAAATCAATTTTGGAGAAATAAGACTAGAGTTTTTGTCTTTGTTTTGTTTATTTTCCCATCCAAATCCAGGGGCCCCTGAAATCTCTCTATGAACCCAGATTAAGAAACCCTGTGTTAGCTGAACTCCCTCATTTTATGGAAGAAACCCAAAGCTAGAGAGATGGGGTAACAATGTTACCCAGGAATCAGACCCTAATCCAAGTCTAGGACTAGAACTGGGGAGATAGCAGTGTATTGCTTGGGTTAGGGTTCGTCCTGGGGAAGGCTCACTGAATTCCAAATGAGGCCAGACTCCCTTACAGAGAAGAGATGCCTCAGAGCAAACATCCCTCTTCCCTTCATTGCCATAACTTGGAAGCCTCATATTGGGGAGCGGAGGGAAGGGAGCAATGTCATTTCCATCTACAAAGTGTTATTATTATTATGCTTATTATTGTTGCCCAGCAGCCCTCCTGCCTCCTGACCCTGGAGGGAATTGTAGGGAGGAGGGAAAGGCCCCAGGAGTCGAGTGTTCCACTTTGATGGGCAAGCTTCCCATGCTCCAGTTTCTATTTTGGCCCCCTGTTTCCCGGCCCTACAGGGTTCTCAGTGGGGGAACTTCCACCAAGACTGCACAGCCTACTGTCACCATATCCCTTTCTCTCCAAAATAGTCTCTGATTAGAATAAAGAGAGACAGGATGGAGTTTAGGTCATCTTTTGTCAAGGTGGGAAATAACCAAACTTCATTCATTCCATCATTCATTCAAACTTTGTTCCTGAAACTTACATACACATTCATGTGTTGGCATAGAGGGAGACAGAAATCTGCTAAATGTGACCCATACCATTATTCAATTTGCAATATATATATATATATATATATGTATATATATATATATATGGCGAGAGAGAGAGAGAGAGAGAGAGAGAGAGAGAGAGAGAGAGAGAGAGAAAGAGAGAGAGAGAGAGAGAGAGAGGAAGAAAGGGAGTTCTTAAAATGACATCCAGATCATTTCAATTTGGATGGGAAAAATTATATCTTTATTTTCAATTACTTCTAACTTAAATTTAGCATTTTTTTCTAGTGAGGATTTTTTGAAATTGCTCTAAAGTGTCCTTAGGTTTTCCTGTTACTGGCCAAAGGGTCTATGACATACTAAAAAGATAAGAACCCCTTATGGTGTAGTAAGAGAGAAAATGGAGGTACACAAATGATAGAAAGGGGATGAGACAAGAAAGAAAGGATTTACAATAGATTTGAGAACAGAAATGATCATAGAATACATGGAATCTTGATGTCAACATTAGAGCAGCAGGAAGCATGGGAGGAGAAAAGAAGAGACCCAAGGTAGAGCCAGTTAACTTGACCTAGATGAAGATCTAGCAAATAAGACTGAAGGAGCAAGCATACAGGAAGGAGGAGAATCAGGACAGAGCAGAATCACAACAAACTAAAGAGAAAAGAATTTCAAAGAGAGAAATTATTGACAGTGTAAAAGTTTGCATAGAAGTCATGTTAGAAGAATATTAGAAAGGACCTTTAGATATGACAGTTAAATCCTTAGGAACTTTGGAGAGAGTAGTTTCAGGTTAATGATGAGGTCAGAAGCTGGATTCCTCAGAGAGTTGAGAGTAAGAGGCAAGAAATTGGTGGCATTAATTGTAAACAAACTTTCCTTTTTGTATACTCATTGCACATATTTAAATTGTTCATTTTTGCAAGCAATCTTATAAAACTCAAACCCCCAAACAAAAACCCAAATAAAGATTGGGAAAATCACATGCTTTCATCTGCATTCTGACCAATAGTTCTTTCTCTGGAGGTAGATGGTATTCTCTGTCATAAATTCCTCAGAATTGTCCAGGATAATTATATTGCTGGTAATTGCTAAGGAATCACAGTTGACCATGCCACAATATTGCTGTTACTCTGAATAGTGTTCTCCTGGTTCTGCTTATTTCACTTTGCATCAGTTAGACAAACTTTTCAAGAAGATTAGTCACAAAAGGCAGGAGAGATATGGAATGTTACTGGTGAAGATGGATGGATCTAGTGAGGAGTTTTTGAAGATGGGGGATACATTAATGTTTGTAGCCAGTAAGGAAGTAACCAGTAGAAAGGAGGAAATGAAAGATTAGTAAGAAAATGGAGCTTATAGAAGGAGCAATCTACCGGAGAAGACAGGATAGAATGAGAACACTTGTGTATGTGGAGGGGATTGCCTTGGCAAGAAGATGAGACACAAAGTTGAAGAAAAACACAGGGAGAGGGGAAACTTTCGAGTAATATAAGATGAGGAAAAGGAAAGAAGAGGGTACTCTCGGGAAATGGTATCCATTTCTTTCAGTGAAACATGAGGCAAGGTCCTCAACTGAGAATACTGGAGGAAGGGGAGTTATGGGAGATTCAAGGAAGAATGAAAAGTTTTAGAAGAGTTGCTGTGAGATGGGATAAGGAATTGGTTAAGGAGGTATAAAAGAATTGCCTTAAGGCAATTGAAGGCATTGAAATTATATAGCTAGTTTATAATGGACTCGGTCACCATGGTTTTATGATTTTTCTCTAGTGCCAGTTAGCAACTAATAAATAAGAGCAAAGAAGATGGATGATGGGACTAATCTAAGATTGGAATTTAGTAAAGTAGAATTGGCAATAGGGCCAGGAGATAGGTAAGGGTTTCTGGTATAGTGTCTTAGAATAGGATCCTATCATAAGAGTATATACTAATATAAAGAATAGCATAGAGTTGGATTAGTTTACCAAGGAGTAGAAATAGGTAAGGGAGAAGAGTGTAGCTACTGTAGGACAATAGCTTGGGAAAGAGTATGGGGTGGAGAGAATGAAGGTCATGGTAAGGACAAAGAATAGGGTTAGAATTTGCAAGGAAGTGAGATGTGTAAAAATTAAAATTAATCTCAAATAATAAAAATATCTTTAAGAGATTTATTAATGATCATTAGAAATAAAGGAGTGAAAAAGGTAACAAAATAAAAAACAAGTGCCCATGGCTAATCTATCTATTCAAAAAGCCTGCTTACCACCACAGTCACAACCCAGGAAGCCAAGACCAAGACCAGAAACACCGCTGAATTCCTGTCTACAGGAAGTACATAATGATGGGAAGTCAGTGGGCTCCTGGGAAATGCAGTTTTTAGGGTAACATTTCCAATTATACAGATGGAATGACAACAGTGAAGGGAAAGATAAGAGAAATTCAGAGTTCATTAGTAGGAAAGTGAAACACGTGAGAATCATTAAAAGTATAGCCTTCAGACTTAAGCAAGATCCTGTGTCTAACCATCTCTGTGTGTAGCTGAAATGAAGTGGTGGAGTAAAAATTAAGGGAAAGAAATAAATTCAGTAACTGAGAGGTTAGGGTATTCTTCCTTTGTTGTGTTATTATGGTAGGACCTTGTTTTATACAAACACAACACATGCAAATTAAGGTATACATGGCTGTCAATCAAAAAAATAAAGACAATTACAAAAATGAATAATGTAGAAAATGGTATAAGTGATAACATTTGTATAACCCAGTGGAAGTGCTTATTGGATCTTGGAGAGGGGAGAGAAAGAAAATGAAATATGGAAACATGAAAAAATATTTTAAAAATTAAAAAAATAATAGACAGAAAAATATGTAAAACAAATTTTTTAATTATGCCCTAAATCCATGCCATTTTCCCCAAGTGGCATAAAGTCTCATAGCATTTGGCTCAGTCACACTCATTCTCACTCTGAGAAATGTTAGCATGAGTCATAACATTGTTTTTCACCAAACAGCTCCCACATTAGTCTTTGTCCAGAATTCTCACTTGGTAGCACGTCATATCCGCTTCAGAGCAATGCTTCTTTTTGTTTCATTAATGCTATTTAGTTATTAATAATAGTGCCAAAGTACAAGAGTAGGGATGCTGACAGCTCTGACAAGCCTAATAAAAGTTGTAAAGTGCCTACATATGTTCATACAATAAATACTTATTAAAAATGGGGTTTGTTATTATGCATGATTTTCAACTTATGTGAAGGGTCTTAGAATGCATTAGTCACGTAAAATGGGGTCCTGCTGTACTACCTTATTTTATCAAATGCATTTGATTTAAGCTAATTGTATCTTCTAGCAAACTAGTAAAAAGTGAATGCACTGATAGGGGCTCATGAGCTATGGTAGTTTTTTTGAGCGTATGTGGGCCAGTCAAACCCTTAAACCTGTAGGAACAGCTTTTATGGGGACACTAAAGAGAAGTTTTACATAAGAAGGGGATCCTTAGGTATTATATAATAATAATATAACCTACTTAATAATATGAAGCTTTGTATTCTTTAAATCTATATCCATGACCTCATTTCAGCCTCCAAAACAGCCATGTGGGGGAAGTATTTTGTTGTTTAGTCATTTTTCAGTCATGTCCAACTCTTTGTGACCTTTTTGGGGTTTTCTTGGCAATGATACTGAAGTGGTTTGCTATTTCTTTCTCTAGCTCATTTTACATATGAGGAAACTGAGGCAAACAGGATTACAGTGACTTGCTCCAGGTCCCCCAGCTAGCAAGCGTAAGAAGCCAGATTTGAACTTCCTGACTCCAGGTCCAGCACTCTATCCACTGTGCCATCTAGCTGCTCAGAGAAGTATAAGTTCCTTGTTTTACTGGAAATCAAGATCATAGACTGAGAAACAGAAGAAAATTTTGAGTTCATCAAATTCAATGTCATCATTTTACAGATGAGAAAATTCAAGTCCAGATAAAGTCTTTTTAGCCCCTTCCGAGGCTTTTTGTCAATGAGGGCTGAAGCTGTGGGAGTCCATAAGTATAGGAGTGACCATATCTCCTCCCATCCCCCTCCTGGGGATGTCCCAGGCATGGCTCCTTTGGCCTGGGAGAGCTGGGACATCAAAGCCAGGGGATTTCTAGGAAAAAGGGGGCCAGGAAGGCCAGGGATACTTCCTGCTCTAATGAGTACAGGAAACATCAGGACAGCCTCCCAAAGACCTTGCATCAGCCAGGGCCTAACCCCAGATCCCAGAGAAATTCCATAGGATTTAAAGCTATAGGGGACCTTAAGAGATTATCTAGCACAAACCCCCTCTGTTCATGCTAGATAATGGGATAGCCGAGGCTCAGGGAAGAGTAGTAACTTGTCTAAAATCACACAGCAAGTTAACAGCTGAGCCAAGATCAGAGCCCAGGTCTTCCGATTCCCATTCCAAAATTGTTTGTGCTTTATGAGATCTTTAGAGCTAGAAGGAATCATCTAAACCAAGCCCCTTATTTTACAAAGGAGGAAATGACATCCCAGAGAAATAAAAGAACTCACCGAGAATTACACAGATACTATGATAAGTTGCAGATCTGGGATGAGATCTTCTGACTCCGAAACCAAGGCTCCTTTTACTGCCCCACAGTTGTCTCTGTATTCTTATTTTACCCACTTCTTTCCCTTGCAATTGTCCCTGGGTGAGGCAGGTAGGCACCCAAAACAGAACACAAGCTCTTCAGGGGTGGGAGATAGGGAGACTTCAAACAAGAGACCACCCTTCTCTAAGAAAATTCTTGGCCTGAGGCTAACTACTTTGGGAATGGGATTCATGACCTCTCCCTGTCTGTGCATACATCTCCACTCTTGATATTTCCTCTCCCCACAGAGAAAAGGTTCAACTGAGGTTGGGAAAAAGGAATGTCAGATCTACTTTCTTGGGTTTTCCTTTCTGAGAGCTCCCAGAGGTGGGGCATTCATAGAAGTCATCTGTTTGCTTTCCTTTTGCCTAGAATTAAAGATTCTCAAAACCAGGAGACACATTATGATTTGTCTCCTCCTCTACCTTTCCCCATCATTCTTCTCCATGTCCTGCTATAGATAGTTTCTTTTCTTTTATTAAATTTTATTTTTTCAATTACATGTAGAAACAATTTTTGACAATTGTTTTCTGACATTTAGTGATTCAGATTCTCTCCCTCTCTTCCTCTCCCCACTTCTCAAATGGTAAATAGTCTGATATAAGTTAAACCTAGGCTTTCATGAAACACATATTTCCATATTCCCCATGTTGTATCACATATACAATTTAAAAACTCATGAAGGAAATAAAGTGAAGGATGGCTTGGGTAATTGGGACAATGGATGGACTCTCAACAATAACAGATAAATGAGAAAGAGGAGGGTGAAGAGATTCTAATCGTTCCTTCTCTGGCTGTGGATAGCAATTTCTTTTTATCATGAGTCCCTTGGAATTATCTTGGAATCTTGTTTTGCTGATAACAGTTTAGTCCTTCACAGTTGGTCACTGTACAATATCTCGATTAGTATATACCATTCTCCCAATTTTGCTCACTTCACTTTGTATCAGTTCATATAAGTCTTTCCAGGTTTTTCTGAACTCATCCTGCTCATCATTTCTTATGGCACAATAGTTTTCTATTACAACCATATATCACAACCTGTTCAGTCATTCCCTAATTCGAGGACATCCCTTTGGTCTCCAGTTCTTTGCCACTACAAAAAGAGCTGCTGTAAATATCTTTGTACAGAAGCTCCTTTCCCCCTCTCTCTCATCTTTTTGGAATACAGACCTGGTGGTAGTATTGCTGGGTCACAGAGTATGCATAGTTTAGTAGTTTCTTTTTCAAGTTTATTTCCCTCAATTTTGTTTCCTCTCTTCATTGTTCCCCTCTCCTACTCCCTTCTTTGCTATCTCTTCTGGCCACGTTCACCTTTATTTTGCTTCCTGGCTAGGCAGCCACCTATTTCATCTATGGTTATGATTGATTCCCCTGACAGTATTTGGGTTCACATGTGGTGCAGATTGGCCACCTCTTCTGTTCCAGGCTTGACCTCTTTTGGCCCAGATGTTCAAAGATTGAACTTAATGAATGTGTTCTCACTGAATTCTGGAGTTGGGAGTTGGGGGAAGAAAAGGAAATGATGTGGACTGGTGAATTGGGGGCAGGAGAGGGACAAGGAGGACAGAATTTGGGGTTAACGAAAGTCACTGTTTCCTTATAGCCCTAGCACTGATTGCCATAAGGAACCCTGGAGTAAGCTGTCTCCGAGACTGGCCCTGGGACAACACCACACTCCAGTCCCCAGTCTTTCCCCCTCCACTTCACCAACTCTGCAACTGGAAAAGATTAGCATCTAAGGAGGTATGTAGTGGAGGACAAGAGACAGGAGGAGGAAAAGCTCTCCGATTGCTCCTCCCTTTAATTAAAAAAGCATTTTTTGGTATCATAATATTTTTAAATTTTATTTATTTATTTGGTTAATTTAGAATACTTTCCCATGGTTACATGATTCAGATTCTTTCCCTCCTCTCCTCCTTCCCCCCTCCCTCTGGTAGCCAATAAGCAATTCCACTGGGTTTTACATGTTTAAGACCTAATTTAAAAGCATTTTAAAGGGCTGTCTAGTCCAATCTGTAAGGGAAATTTAATCCTCCATACATTTCTTTCTGTCTGTCTCTCTACTTGTCTGTTTTTTTTTTAATTTATTTTAACCATTACCTTCCATATTAGAATCAATACTGTGAATTGGTTCCAAGACAGAAGAGTGATAAAGGCTAGGCAATGGGGATTAAGTAACTTGCCCAGGGTCACAAAGGTAGGAAATATCTGGGGCTAGATTTGAACCCAGGACCTTTCATCCCTAGGCCTGGCTCTCTATCTACCAAGCCACCTAGTTGCCCCTTCTCTGTCTTTTCTCTTCTTTCTATTTGTCTTTTACTCTAGCTCTCTCCATCACAGTCTCTATCTCTGTCTTTCTCTGTCCCTCCTCCACTTCTCTGCCTCTCACAATGGGTTTCACTGGTTTGGTCTGTTTCTCTTTACCCTCTGTCTCTGACTCTGCTTCTCAGACTCTCTCTAACTCTGGGTCTCTGCCTCCCTAGGTCTTTTGTTTCCCCTTCCCCTTTAAAGGCAAGTCCACCCAGCTTGAGGTAGCTCTTGTGGCCTCTTGGTTGCCTCCACCTTCTGCTAGTGATTACAGCTCCTGGTGCAGAAGTCATTCCTCTGCCCTCAGACAGAGAGGTTCAGAATGCCTGGAAACTACTGGAAACAGACAGATTGGGGGGGGTGGAATCTTGTTTGGGGCTGTGGTCAGGATGTAATAAGAGACAGAAGGAAACAGCCTGGAAACATGGTGAAAACTAGGACTCGCTAAAAATTCTTTCTCTAAAGCACTCAAACCTGTTCTAGGATAGGGTTTTTGAGCTCCTGAAACATAGTGGGCTCAGGGACATGAAGTGACTTATCCAGGGTCATACAGCATTTAGGTAGGAGAGCGGATATTTAAAAAAGAATCCCTGACTACTAAGGCCAGGTTATATTCTACCACATCTTCCATTATATTCTGGATATTTACTGTACTATTTCATTAAACAAGCATTAAGTACCAATCATACATAGCAAAAACCAAACGGGTCCTGCCTCCAAGTTGCTTATAGTCTAGTTGGGTGAAACAACATATCCAAGATTGCTATTGTAAAAGTAATTTCAGGGAGAGAACAGTAACCATTGGGAGCTTAGAAGGCGCTTAAGAAGGAAGGAAAAAAGCATGGATTTTGTGCTTACTATGTATCGTGCACTGTTTGAAGTACTTTACACATACTATCTCATTTGAGCCTAACAACAACCTTGGGAGATAGATGTTATTATTGCCCATATTTTATAGTTGAGGGAATTGAGGCAGACAGGAGTTAAATGACTTGTCCAGGGTCACACACCAAGTAAATATCTGAGGACAAATTTGAACTTAGGTCTTCCTGACTCAAGGCCCAGTACTTTATCCACTGAGCCACCAATTGCCTCTTTGAACTCTACTGAGCTTTGAAGGAAACTAGAGATTTTAAGAAATGGAGGTGAGGAGGCATAGGAGCAGAATATAGAAAGCCATTGAAGTGGGAGGTGAAACATCATGTACAGAGAACTGACAAAAGCTTATTTGCCAGAAACTCCCCAATGTGAGGAGAAGTAATGTGGCATCAGGTAGAGATGGGGACTCTGGGGAGCATGTACTTCCTTCCTTCCTTCCTTCCTTCCTTCCTTCCTTCCTTCCTTCCTTCCTTCCTTCCTTCCTTCCTTCCTTCTTTCCTTCCTTCCTTCCTTCCTTCCTTCCTTCCTTCCTTCCTTCCTTCCTTCCTTCCTTCCTTCCTTCTTTCCTTCCTTCCTTCCTTCCTTCTTTCCTTCCTCCCTCCCTTCCTTCTTTCTTTCCTTCCTTCCTTCTTTCCTACCTTCTTTTTTCTTCTTTCTTTCTTTTCTTTCTTCCTTCTTTACTACCTTCCTTTTTTCCTTCCTTCCTTCTTTCCTTCCTTCCTTTCTTTCTCTTTTTGTTCCTTCCTATAATTGTTACAAAATATCTCTGTCAATGTCAATGACCCTGACCTCTCAAATTCCCTATGGGTATTCCAGGACATTCACAAAGAATCACAGAATCTGAGGTAGAAGAAACCTCAAAGGTTTTCTAGTCCAACCTGTACCCAGCTAATAATCCCCTGTATTACCTCTGTAACAAGTAGTTATCCAATTTCTGTATAAAGAAGTCTACTGCAGAGGAATGCACTATGTTTGCCTCAGTTGCCTCAACTGAAAAGTAGGAATAATAAGGATCAAATGAGATAATATTTGTAAAATGCTCATCACAATGCCTAGCACATAGAAGGCACTTAATAAGTGTTTATTTTTTTCTCTCCTTTCCTCCATCACTGTCTTCTTTCCTTCCTTCCTTTTTCCTTCCTTCCTTCTTTCCTTCCTCCTTTCCTTCTTTCTTTCCTTCCTTCCTTTTTTCCTTTCTTCTTCTTTTTGTTCCTTCCTATAATTGTTACAAAATGTCTCCTTATGGTAATCCTGCATTTCTATAGCTTCTGCCCATTCATTGCTCTAGTTCTGTTCTCTAGAGTCAAACAGAAATTTTGTGACTCTTCTACATGACTGTCTTTTAAATACACAAGCTCATCTATGTCTTCTCTTCTCGTAGCTAAATATTCTTAAATTTTTCCCCCCAACCAATTCTTGTTCAGAGTGACCTTTTGTCCTTTAAAACCCTAGATATACCTTTGGGATTTAGTTCAATTTGTCACAGCCCCTCCTAAAATGAAAGGCTCAAAACTCAGAACAATACTTTAGACAGAGTCCAATCAAAATAAAGGACTTCACAACCAATATACCCTTCTCTGAACACCATACCTTTATTAATAATGCTTAGCATCAAAATTGCTTTTTTTTAGCTGCCATATTTCATTGTTGACTTGTCTAAAGTCTTACAAAGAAAGATGGACAACTATAAGCAGTATCATCTCAAAGAGCAGAAATATGTTGAGGGTAAAACCAATTAAAAGTCAGTTTTACCCTCCCTTTTAAATCCCTTTCCCCACGTCTTCATGAATATGGAAATGATAATTTTATTTGGCTTTAAAAAATCCTTATCTTCTGTCTTAGAATTAATACAAAAATATTGGTTTCAACAAGGAAGAGTGATGAGGGATAGGTAATTGGGGTTACTTGCCCAGGGTCACACATCTGGGAAGTGTCTAAAGCCACATGTGAATCCAAGACTTCCCATCTCTAGGCCTGGTTCTCTATCCACTGAGCCATCTAGTAACCTCTGTTTGAGATTTTTGACATTCATAATTGTTAAAAACAAAAGCATAAAAAGAAATTCAACTGAGCCAAGATATCCCAAGAGTATTTAAGGAAGAAGATGGAAGACCACAAAAGGGGGTGAGGGAGATGGAAAAGATCTGCAAGGATTCTAACAAATTGTTTTCACCACCAAAATGAAGTAAGCAGAAGCTGGAGAACAATTTTATATTGTAACATCAACATTGTAAATCAAAACAATTTCAAAAGATCTAAGAATTCACGATTCAGTGATTACAAAGAAGTTACAATGAAGAATGTTAATTACTTAGTGTCAGAGAAGTTGGACTAAAATGTACATATCTTCAGAATTGGCTAACATGGGGATTTTGTTTTGCTTGACTTGGCCTTTTTATTATAAAGATTTTCTTTTCTTTTTTTTTTTTTACTTTTTAGTGGGAGGGGGTAGAAGTGAAAAAATGCTTGATAATTGAAAAAATTAAATTATAAAAATTTCCTAGGATGGTGTATAGAGATATGGGTGAGTAGACTGACACATCTTTTCCAGTAGCAATGTCATTATTGATTTTATTATGGTTCTAGAACTAGAAGGTAGGTGGAATAAGAAGCTCTAAAAGATGATTTGTATTGTGAAAATAATAATGGCAAGTTATAAAAATAGATGGGAAAACTATGCCAATACAGGTTCAAAACTATTCAGATACTTTTGATATATGTAACCAAAAGTATCTTCAGTGACAAAGTGAAGTAAAAATCAAATGTGAACTTCCCTTCAGGGCCAGGCATAAGGACGCTAAAGAGGCTCTTATAAAAAATAAAATATTAATTGAAATATATAAGGACAAAAAGGATTTCTAATTCTAAGGGATTCTAAATCCACCCAAATAAATTATTTATTTTTATACGTTATACAAGGAACCACTTCTCCTGTGTTTCACAGGCTACACTAATCCTCCCCGATCTGACTAACTCAAATTTATACTATTCTAAATAAAACTACCACTGTTATCCTTATAATTCTTAACTTCACCTTCCAGTTATAAAATAACAAAGGCTGGCTGTTTGAGTCTCAACAAGAATCATGTTGGGACTCTGAGCCTTAACAGACTCCGAGTCCAAACCAAAGACCAGATCTTTCTTTGGTCTTATCAGATATAAACCAATTTATGAAGACAGAAATAGTCAATAATGTTTCCCAAGTTGGAAAAAGAAAACACTAAGCTCCTTCAGGTCTTTCCTTCAGACAAAGAGAGAGAGAGAGAGAGAGAGAGAGAGAGAGAGAGAGAGAGAGAGAGAGAGAGAGAGAGAGAGAGGCAAAGATGTTCCCTCCTAGAGAGTTTCTATGTGTGTGACTATGCCAACTGCCAGAAACCAACTGCCACTCCCAGAGCAAGTAACTGACACAGAAAAATGGTTATAACTGTCAACATTTGAAACTGACATGCTCTCAGCTCTAATTCAAACTCCAATTCTTTTTCAAGCCAGCTTCTCTACTTCTTATCTCTAAACTAATAAAACAATACTTATTTTCTAATATCATCCTTATAGTATATAAAATATGGCTGGGACTGGTTTGGGTGCATTGAACCACGTGAAGCATTCATTGCTTAGGACAGTAGAAACCTATAAGAAGAAATTCCAGAGGCAAAGGGATCAAGTTCTCCATAATGAGGTTCTGCCCAACATGCTTGGGGCTTCCTTTAGGCTCTTTCTGCTAGAGTGTACAGATGTCTGTTATCCCAAACCTCCACCATGTGGATTGGTTGGTTTTCCTGCCTAGGAAGACCCCTGATTGGCTGAGATTTTCTGGGTCTGATGCTGCATACCTGTATATGAGACAGACTTGAAGAAGCTATAGCAAGAGTCAAGCTCAAACTTTTGAATGGCAGAATTTTTCATACCTGCTTGAAGCCCTAGGAGTCCCAGATAGGATGGGGGATGGGAGGTAGGGAGGAAGGCAACTCATCTCCTTTTCTGATTGTGCAATTTTTAAAAAACTCTTACCTTCTGTCTTAGAATTAATACTGAGTATTAGTTCCAAAACCTAACACCAGACTTTGGAAAGTTAGACAATAGTTCTAATTTACAGCTGTTCTCCTAGTCGAAAGTAAACATTAGTGAACTTACTGATATAAGATTAAAAATTAATATCCAATACTCCAAGTATTATATTTTATAAGATTTATTAATAATCACTTGAAGTAGAGGAAAGTAATAGCCTGAGTAAAGAGCAGTTTCCCTGACCTCAAAAAGCAGGAGAAGAGAATGAGTGGGTGGAGTTACAGAAACTTTATCTTGTAAAATGGTCATTGGACCAATGAATAAAGTTAGTTAAGTCTTGAGTCTATTTAGCTGCTCCTTCCTGGCCTAAGGGTAAGATGGATACCCTCAGGCCTGAAGTTCACCACAGACACCATCTGACTTCTTACTTAAACAAAAGCAGATTTATTTAATATTTTATTAATATATTTATTTTTAATCATCATTAGTAAATTATATATTAGAATAAATGAACTACAATATCATTAATATTTTATCAATATACTATTTTATATTTATTTATATATATTTGTATATAAATCTATACTTAATAGATTTATTTAGGAGTTTGGGAAAGATGGTGGGCTAGGAAGGTCCCTAATCTTTTACCAATTTTTCTGTCCCAATTCCCTTGGATCTCTTTGGTCTCCAGCCATGCTGGAGGTACTCTGTCTTCCTCACTATCTCTGTCCAATGTTTCTACCTAACTACCTAAGCTATGCTCACCAACAAAAGTCTTTGCTGTAGTGCAAATCAAGTAGTTGGATAAGAAACCAAATGTCCAGACATATCCAATCATTCAAAGTTCAGGATGATGATAGCAGAGGTGATCAGCACACTGAAGGTATCAAGATGTTATTATGTAGTCTTCAAAGGGTTCAAAGATGTCTATGAGATAGACGAAATCTCGGGTTGAAGTTCACAGGTTTGAGATATGAGTAGAGAGAGAAAGCTCAGTCCACCAGCTCCAACTGACGGGCTCACTCTACTCTCCTTCCCCTCTTCCTGGAAATCCCTTAACTGTCCCAACACAGAATTCCAAATTCTTCTTTTGCATTCTGTCTCTTGCCTTTCAGTCAAATCTGCTTTTTCTCTCTCTGCCACACCACCTTTTCTGCATTCTGATATTCCTGTCTTTCAAGGTACAAAATGTGGGAGTGAAAAGGAATGCTGGGAAATGTAGTTCAAGGGTACAAAATTTTAATTACACATTGAATAGAGAGAAAGATTTTTTTTAAGGTGGTAAAAGTTAGAAAGCATCTGAGATCAGATTGGAACCCGGCACCTCTGGCACTCTATCCACTGAGTCACCTAACTGCCCCGTGCAACTCTTTGATAATTCCTTTGACACCTCTATATGTGTGTCTCTTGATTAAGTTTTATGACTTATAAACACTTTTTATGCAGCTCTCCTTTGCCTTTGGCTGAACCACTATTTTGGTTTCTTGTGATTACTGCTGACCACCATGGTTCCTACTATTTCTTCCATAACCACTTCTCCCTTGTTGGTCAGAGTCAAACCAACAATAAGAGTTCCTCTTGTTACTTCTTCTAGCTTTTGAAGAAGTTAATTATCAATAAAACAAATGATCATTACCTGCAGCTGCCCCCCTCTTGGCAGAGAGGAAGGAGCAGCAGATGGCTGAGTAATTGAAGTCCCTCCCCAAACGCACCACCATAACAGGCTTTGACACCTGCAGTGTTGGTGATGTGGCTCAGTCTTCCCAGGGAAGCAACAGTCAGACCCAACCCTAAAGAAGATTGTTTTGGCAGCCTTGTGAAATATGGATTGGAGATGGGAGAGAGTATAGACAAGACTAGTCTAGAAACCATTCTAATAGTCCAGGCTAGTGGTAGTCTTGAACTAGGTGATGGCAATGTGGGTGGAAAGGATTAGACAGATAATTACAATTCTCATTAGAATAAATAATTCCAAGGGTAGCTAGGTGGCTCAGTGGATGGAGAGTCAGGCCTGGAGGAGGGATGTCCTGTGTTCAAATTTGGCCTCAAACACTTCATAGCTGTGTGACCCTGGGCAAGTCAATTAACCCCAATTGACTAATGCTTACTCTTCTTAAAGCTGTTACTAAAATAGAAAATAAGAAGGTTTTGTTTTGTTTTGTTTTTAAAGTAGGGAGCAGCTAGCTGGCTCTGTAAACAGAAAACCAAGCCTGGAGTATGGAGGTACTGAGTTCAAATCTGGCCTCAAACACTTTCTTAGCTGTATGACTCTGGGCAGCTTGCTTAACCCCAGTTGCCTAGCCATTACCTCTCTTCTGCCTTGTACCAATATTTAGTATCAATTCTAAGATAGAAGGTAATGATTTTTAATCAAAAATTCCAGTGCAACACAGTGCTGACATGTAGTAGGGGTTCAATAAATGCTTATTAATTGATTCTTGAAGATAATAACAATAATAATGGGCATTTATAGAATGTATTCAAGTTTGCAAAGGGCTTTACATACATTATCTCCTGCCCCTCATAATAAACTCATAAGGTAGATACTTTGGGTGCTATTCTCATTTTACATGTGAGGAGACTGAAGCTGGAAGAAGTGAAGTAACACTGTCCATGGTCACAAAACTAGCAAATGCAAGAAATAGGATTTGAACTCAGGTTTTTTTTACTTCCAAATTCAGCATAGCCCACCATACTGCTTCAGATTCCAGAGGTGCTTTGGAAGTAGAACCTCTAGGACTTGGCCACTGGGACTATTAAAAACTTCCCAATTTGTCGTTTTGTTTCTAAATTTCTTTTCCCTCAAATTCACACAGCACACTGCTCTATTTAACAAATCCACAACCTTCAATAGCTCCCTACTGCTACTTGTCCAGAGTATAAATTCCTCAATCTGGTACTTCAAGCCATTACAATCTATCTTTCTATACAATCTATCTTACAATCTAACATAGCTTTCCAGGATTGTCTTGCCTTGGGAGAATTTATACACCGCTCAGGCAACAGCTCCTATATGATGACTTTTCTGCCGCTCTCACTCCGCTCTCTCATGTTATTAGCATTTTCTACCACTCAAAATTATTTTATATTACTTTGTATTTAATTACCCAAGTATGCATTGTCTCCTTGTCTCTTCTTCACTATCATTTAAATTCCCTTTGACCTCAGGGACTATAATATTTTTAAAAACTCCTACCTTCTATCTTAGAATCAATATCAATCCTAAGGCAGAAGAGCTGTATGGACTGGGCAATGGGAGTAAAGTGACTTGCCCAGGGTCACACAGCTAGGAAGTATCTGAGGTCAGATTTGAACCCAGGATTAGACCTGGCTCTCAATCCACTGAGCTATCCAGCTTCCCCACCAAATGTTACATTTATTTATAAGTGCTTAACAAATATTTGTTGAACCATTGAATTGTAAACCCCCTAAAAGCTACCTTGAGTTCAAGGTATATTTGGGGCCAATATCTGCCAGTATTCTTTTACAAGACCAACCAGAAGACATCACTAGTAAACAGAATATCAGAATAGATGACAAAGAAACCTTGTGCTCCAGCAGCATACTGTCCCATAGAGTCTCACAACAAATCACCTCCAACGCTTCCTCACACAACAATCCGAATCCCTCACTTCCTGGGATGCTTTAAAAAAAAAAAAAAGAATATTACAAGCCAGGGAACAGGAAAAAGGCAAGTTGTGAATGGCCTGCCAGTTGAACACTTTGAACTTTTTTTTAGAAAAGTTGACTTTTCTAAGTCTTGTGCCACCACTACTCTAGGCATGGAAGAGTCTCCTCTTCCCAGGAGAAATGTGTCTCCAGTTGTCATACAACCTGCTCAAAGCCCATCATCACCCTGATTGCCCTCCAGCCACTGAAAACTGGGCATGCCTTTAAATATGACCTGACCAGGACAGAGTGCAGAGGGTGGCTTTTTTTTAGCTAGCCTGCTTGACCCGGTGAGGGGGGAGTCTAGGCCTCCAGTTGGGATGTCCAAAGCATTGCTGGGTCCCAATGAAATTTTTCCCCAGGAGAGTTGGGTTTCTAACCTTCAGGTGAGCCGATGACATCCTGTCAACCCCAGGTTTCTTATCCCTGTTAGAAGGAAGGTCTATTGGAGCCAGACTTTCCCTTGGGGATGGAGGGTTGGGGAGAGCTCAATTTTCTTTTATTTTCCTCCTTCATCCTTTGGTTTGGGGTACATCTTTGGGGGCCTCAAGCAAGGTTTTAACCTTTGAAATGTGTATAAAATAATGTTTTCATCAAATTTTTGCATTACTATGTTTTGGTGTAAGAGCATGGTGCCCAGACTTAGCTATGCTGTGTGTCTCATGGACTTTGCCTTGCTGCTCTGGTATGACACCTTAATGTCCCCAAGATCTCTTTGGATCCTGACTGTTATTCTATTAGCTTCTCCCAGTTTGGGGGTCATCTGCAAAGATGACAAGCATGCACTAGTCTATACTATTGCCCAAGTAAAAATGATATAGTACCAGGCCAAGCAGAAGACCTCTTACTAAGTTCATATTGAATCATTAACAGTAATTCTTTGTGTTTGACCAATCGACTCTAAATTCATGCAATCATTGAAAATAAGAATAGATAATAGTTTACATTTATATGGCACTTTAATGTTTGCAAAGCACTTTAAAATATGATCTCATTTCACCCTCACAACAACCCTGGGAAAAGAGTGCTATTTTTACACTCATTTTACAGATGAGGAAACTGAGGTAAACGGAAATTAATCGACTTACTCAGGGTCACACAGCAAGTAAATATCTGAGGCCATATTTGAACTGCAGTTTTCCTGATTCCAAACTAAGCATTCTATCCTCTGTGCTCTCTAATATGAAATACTTCATCAAAAGCCTTGCTAAAAAGGCAGGCAAACTATATCAACATTGTTCCCTTGCTCTAGAATTTTAGCAATCCTGTAAAAAAAATTATTTAAAGAAAACAAGCTTAGTTGGATGTGACCTGGCCTTGATGAAATCATGGTGGTCTTTGTAATCAATCACCTCTTCCTTAGCAAAGTATTCAATAGCCTTCTCTCTACCTCATCTATTCTAGAATTTTCCCATGAATTGAGGTCAAATTCATCGTCCTATAATTTTCTTCTACGCGTCATCTCTTCTGTGAAACCTTCCTTCATTCTCTCCTCTCTCAAGTGTTAGCATTCTTTCCTTCCTCAGTATTCCTTATATTATATTCATCTATGCACATGCTATGCTCCTTCAATAGAGCGTAAACTCTCTTTATGTCCTTGTAACATTTTATTTTTGTAACCCTGGCACTTAGCACAGTGCCTTGCAAATGGTAGTTGCTGAATGCTTGTTGAATTAAATGAAATTATTTTCTCTTCCCATACTTTGCCTCTCCCTTTCCCCTCTTCTCTTTCTCCTTTTCCTTTCATCAATTTTACCTCTCCCTTTTTTCTTCTCTTTCATATTCACTCCCCATCCTCCTCCCTCTCTCTTATTAAGGGAAATACATGCAAGGGAAAAGGGGAATCTTTTATCACAAGCCTACAAAAATATTTCCCTCAATAACACATAATGAATTTTAAAATTTGTCACAATGTCTGCAATTTCCACCCTTAGAACTTCACAGTTTAAAGTTGAAGTATTTACAGGTTATACGCTCCTTCAGAGGAAAGACTATTTTTTGCCTTTTTTATATGCTCAGGACTTTGCATAGTGACTGGCATATACTAGATGCTTAATAAATGCTTATTGACTTGACTATAAAATGCAAAACCCTGGGAAAGGTTAACAAAGCAGATTATTATCAGCATGAACCTTCTTTTATCTCCTTGGCTTTCCCTCCTTCCACCTTTCTCTCCCTCCCTCCACCTCTCTCTCCTTGCCTCCCTTTCCCCCTCTCTGTCTCTGTCTCTGTCTCTCTCTCCTTTTTCTCTGTCCTCTGTCTCTGCTTCTCTGTCTCTCCTCTGTCTCTGTCCTCTTTCTCTGCCTCTCTGTCTCTGTCTCTCTCTGTCTCTGTCCTCTGTCTCTGTCTCTCTGTCTGTCTCTCTGTCTCTGTCTCTCTGTCTCTGCTTCTCTGACTCTTTCTCTGTCTCTCTCTCAATCTGATCCTCTTTCCCCTAGTTTTCACACACTAGATTATAGGGAAATAAATTGGAAGAGACATTAAATCATAGAATATAAGTGTTGGATGGGGCATCTCAACATAAAATGTCAGAGCTGGGGGGGTCCTTTAGGGGACATCCAATCTAAGCCCTCCTTTCCACAGAGAAGGAAGCATCTTGGTCAAAGTTACATATCAAGTTAGTGACAAATTCAAATTGAGAATCTAGTCCAGTCCAGGCTCAACTTGATTAAGGGATAGGAGAATGAAGTCAGGGAAATTTTCAGGTTCTAAAGTCACTTTTCAAGAATCTGCCTTAAATCTCCAGGCTCAGGCAGAGAGCCAACTCTGTGGCTCCCCTTGGCAGGTCTGGGAGAAATTGCTAATAGGTCTGATTAGAGTGAGCGGGGTAATAACTGACTCTGTCAGTGCCTTGAATCACCCTCATCCCCAGGCACAGTCAAGAATGACAATGAGCTGGCTACCTCCAAGAGAGGGAGAGGCAAACAGTCATTCTCTAGGCATCTCCTTGAACACCCGTGAACACTGAAGTCTGGGGGAAGAGAAGAGAGAGAAAGTGTCCTCATGGCACACAAGGGCCGCTTCACCAGGCCATGGGCCTCGGGCTCACCATGGGAATGGCATTGGGCTGGATGTGTGCTGTGGTTAGGTTCTGAGTTTAATCACGGGGTGTGAGTTAGCTTTGGTCTGAATCCCAGACCTAGACTGGCTACAGCTTTGACTCCAACCTAAGTACTGACCCCAAATCTGGGCTAAACCCTGACCCCAGAAAAAGCCTCCCGATTAAGCCCTAAGCCCAGATTGAATCACAAACCTGACACAGGCTAATCTCCAACCTTGATTTCAGACTGAGCCCCAATTTTGAACTCAGATTAAGTCCTGACCCAGGCCCAGAATGAGTAAGCACTGATCCCAGCTCACTGACTTCAGTCTCAAGATGATCCTGGCCCAGACTGAGTAAGAGATAGATAGATAGATAGATAGATAGATAGATAGATAGATAGATAGATAGATAGACAGACAGACAGACAGACAGACAGACAGACAGATAGATAGATAGATAGATAGATAGATAGATAGATAGATAGATAGATAGATAGATAGATAGATAGAGATGGATAGACAGGGATGGATGGATGGATGGATGGATGGATGGATGGATGGATGGATGGAGGGATGCTCAGATTAGATAGACAGACAGAGACAGAGAGATACAGAAACACAGAGAGACAGACAGACAGACAGAGACAGAAAGAGAGTGCCAGGCACTATGCTAAATACTGAGAATATAAATACAAGCAAAATGAAGACAGTCCCTGAACTCAAGCAGTTTACATTTTAGGGAAGAGAGCATAAAAATAGGATAAGGAGAGGGGCGGTATTTATAGGGGCAGAGGTAGAAAGGGAGTCTAGAGAGTCAAGAGGTCAAAAGCAGGACAGCATCTCCATCATGAGAAGACAGGAGAAGGAGAAAAGTAGCCTAAGCAGTCAAAGATTGAGCCTAGATGGAAGTGAGCATGACTGGACAGGGACTTCCTCAAATGGAGATTCCAGAGAGACTGACCAATCAGATGAAGAAACTACAGGGGAAAAAGCACCAGTTTGATCCTTGTTAATTTTATTAAAAAAAAAAAAGAAAGAAGGGAACCAAACTACCAGTATCAATCATAAAAAGAGTGAAAACACAACTGGTAAAGATGAAATTAAAGCAACTATTAGGAGCTATTTTGCCCAATTATATGCCAATAAGCATAACAACCAAAGTGAAATGGATGAACATTTACAAAAACATAAATTGCCAGAGTAACAGAAGAGGAAATAAAACACATAATTCTGTCTTAAAAATAAATTGAACAAACCATAAATAAACTCCATTAAAAAAACACCTTTGGGACCAGATTTACAAGTTAATTCTACCAAACAATTAATTAAGGAACAACTAATTCCAATGCTTTATAAACTATTTGGGATAATAGGTAAAGAAAGAGTCCTAGCAAATTCCTTTTATAACATAAATATGGTGCTGATATCTAAACTGGGAAAAGCAAAAACAGAGAAAGAAAACTATAATTGTTTTCCCTGATGAATATTGATGCAAAAATTTAGAATAAGATACTAGCAAACATATTATAACAATATATTACAAAGATCAAATACTATCACCAGATGGGACTTATAATAGGAATACAGGATTGGTTCAATATTAGGAAAACTCTCAGCATAATTGACCAGATCAATAATAAAAACGATAAGTGACAGAGTGGGAACAATAGAGGGGGCAATCTATTAAGGAATCTGTGATAGAATGGAATTACTTGAAGAGGTAGAGGGGTTAACTTTGGTAAGGTTGCCTCATCATGTAAGACAGGTAAATGAAGGAATAGTGACAGCAGGTATATGGATGATATGAGATGAAGAAGAGGAAGAAGAAGCTCAAGGTGAATTACCCCAATTTTTTTCTAGAAAGCATAATAGAATTCTCATCTGAGTGGATGGGGAAAATGGAGCTGTGGGGAGATTTGATGCGTGATTCTGAAATTTTGAAAGGGCTATTCTGGAGAATGGAATAATAACTTGATGAGAAAGGTATAGTAAGGATAGGAGCAGTGAGGTCCCAGATGAAGGTGTTTAACATAAATTTATAGTGGACTCAATTAGAACGATTGCATATTTTTCTCCATCTTCATTCAGAAATGTGTGTAGAAACAAAGGTGGCAGCTGGTGGGAGTGATCCAAGGATAAGGATTGGCAGAGGGCAACTGAAGAAATGATAAAAGGCTAGGGACTCAAGAGAAGATGACAGTGTAGAGTTGAATTGGTTTCCCAAGTGGTCTAGAGGAGAAAGTGAGTAGTGCAGAAGTAACAACCTAGAAAAGAATTGAGAAATCAAGGGACTGAATGTGTGAAAATGAAAGGAATAATGGCTATAATAATTAGTTGGATTTGCTCAGACTCCATTTTCTCTCCCAGGGATTTCTGATACATAACAATAATACTTTGTGACTACAATCTAAGCTAGAGAAACCCACCAACTAGATCCTGACCAGATTGTTTGAACTGAACTTGGACCAGAGGAAGCCTTAATAACTTTTCCAGATAAAGCAATCATCTTGATCAGGAGAAACTTCAGAGCTTTTCCAAATAAAACAACTGGTATCAGCCTGTTTTCGATGGAACCCCAAGGCCATTCCAAAAATTTACCATCACATTTTTCCCTTGAGCTATGGTAGCCTTGAAGCAATAAATAAATAAGTAAATAATTAAATAAAATAGCCCTGTATTTGGTGGGCTCCTTTTCCTAGGAAAGGAGTTATTGCATGCATGCTGTTCTGCTGAAAATGTAACAAACACAATTCCTGTCTCTTCTGGTTCTTGGTATTTCTCTCTCATTCAGTTCAACTCCAGAGACAGACACTTGGGAAGGTAATAAGTTGACAAAGGTTATGGTGTGAATGAAGAATCATGTCTAGTAAGGAAGGCAGAGGAAGAAGTGAAAAGCCAATAGATTATGGTAAGACAGGGAGATTTCAGAATTTTTGACTATGGAGGTGTACATTTGTGGTGATGGCAAAGTCAAAGGAAGATTATCATTGTATGTGGCTGAGATGGAGTGGGGAAGTAGGTCACAGGAAGTGAGTGGGTTGAGGAACTAAGTGGTTAGGGTGTCTGAGGGAAAGTCAATATGTCGATACTCCCTAATATGATGGAAAGTATTGGAGAGGAAAGAAAAATTATGAGCCAGATACTGAATTCATTGAGGAAGTAAGGAGAGTGACTTGGAGGTCTACAGAAAATAGGTTCCAAGATTTTTATTGGGTGGTAGAGATAAATTGTATGAACCTCAAAAGAAGAGGGCTTAATGAGCAACAGAGGTAAGGAAACAACCTAGAAGTGGCAATGGGGAGCAATGAGTATTCCAACACTTTACTTCAGCCAGGGGAATGAGGGAAATGGGTGAAGGGACAGCCAATACTGAAAACAGTGGCCAAGGACATTAGGTCATCAAGGGGAGCCAGGTTTCAATTATACCTGGAAGATGGAAGGAGTAGGACAGAAAGAGGTTTAAGGTGAAGGAAAGTTTGTTCCCCATGGAATAGGCATAAAAGAGAGTGGAGTAAAAGGGGAGGGTGGTATTTGGTTGGAACTTTGGGATGGAAGGATGGAGGGAAATGAGAATAAGAAACCATATGATGGGGTTTGGGGAAATGGGGTTTGGTTGACAACCTACAGTGGTTCAGAATCACTGGAGCATGTAGAGGCATGAAAATGTTCATCCTTGAGTGGACTCCATCATCATCATCCTTTTCAAAGGAGGCTAGAAAGCAGGCTGAGGATAAACAAGGATAAGCAAGAGATGGAAGGCGCACAGTCAGATGGGAGGCCTCATTTCACTACTCTTCCCTCTGAAGGCTAGAGATTGGGCAGGAAATGGAGCAGCAGGAGATGGAAGTCAAACCTGCACAGCAGAAGGAGGAAGTCTCATTCTTCACCAACTCTCCTCTTCCTCTTCCCTCACGGGACATGCACAGCAGGAGATGGAAGGCTTGAGGTCAAAAGGAAAGTTACTCCCCTTTGGCCCAGAGGTTCCCCCTGCCCCCATCAAACTTAGGAGATCAGGTAGGCAGCAGGAGGCGGGAGCTGCTTTATGCTGATATAGATAGAAGTTGACCCAGATTGGCCCTTTGCCACCTTCCCTCAAAGGACAGGAGTAACACTCAGTCAGAGAAACATCTGGCTTCTCTCCTTTACCCTGCATTATAGTTATCGGTGTGGATTCTTTTTCCCTCTACCAGATTGAGCTCCACAGGGACAAGGATGAAATATTCTTTGAAAATGCCCCACTTCTCCTTGAAACTGAACACACAAATAATTGTTTGATAACTATTTTAATTTAAACCCTTACCTTTTGTCTAAAGGTATCTAAAATTCTAAAAAAGAAGAGCAGCAAGGGCTAGGCAAATAAGGTTAAGTGACTTGCTCAGGGTCAAACAGCTAAGAAGTGTCTGAGGTCAGATTTGAACCCAGATCTTCCCAACTCCAGGTTGATAACTGTTTATTGAAAGAAATAATTTTAAAATCATCAGTCAACTAACAAGCATTTATTAAGCATTGACTATATGCCAGACCCTACACTAAGTGGTAGGGATACAAGGGCAAAATGAAATCATCTCTTCCCTACAGAAATTTACATTCTAATGGAAGGAAACAATATATATACATACAAGTTCAAACCATATATAAGTATAAAAATAATTTGAGGGACATTAGCAGGCAGAAGGTGGGAGTATGAGAAGCCAGGAAGGCTCCATTAAGGCTATCACCCTAAAACTGAGTTTTGAAGAGAGGTAGAAATTTCCAGGGGCAGAATTAGGGAATAAAGCATATTCAAGGGATAGGGAGCATCTTGTGAACGATTGCAGAGATGGGGCATGAAATGTTATCGAGACTTTTTAAAAAGTAATTAGAACAATTTTGCTGGATTCATTAATGTAATAAGTCTGGAAAGGAAGGTTGGAACCAGATGAGAAAGAACTTGAAATGCTAAGCGGTGAGAGGACTTTGTACACGTATAATTAATAAGATAGTGGCATTTATATAACACTTTAAGATTTGATAAGTGCTTTACAGATGTCTCATTTAATCTGACAACCCTGGGAGGTAAATGTTATCATAATCTCCATTTTACAGATGAAGAAACTGATACAAACAGGTATAGTGACTTGTCCAAGGTCACCGAACCAATAAGTATCTGAGGCTGCATTTGAACTTAAATTTTCTTGACTCCAGGTCTAGTTCTCTATCCACCATGCAACTGATTGCATATGTGGTGTGAAGAAGAATGAAGGTTCGGAGATGAAAAGTGAAGACGTTCCAAAGTTGCAGTCCTTGGTTTCTAGACAGATGATGGTGGTGCTCTCAATTAGGGGGAGTTAGGGAAACTTAAGGACCACTAATACTAGAAGTTAAGTAATTAAATATGAGGTTCTCCTGTGTCTATAGAGAGGAATTGAAATCAGTTAGACTCTATAAGAATTTGTAATGAACTGGCAGATACACTTGGAAAGGAAAGATCTATTTGTCCTCCAAAGAATGACACAAAGGATGGAACCACAGGTCATCCTCTAAGGGTCAGAGAAAGATGGGAAGAGCACTGGTGCTTAGTGACTCCCTGATTCATGGCAATAAGGAAGCTATTTTTCAGCCTAAGAGATCTGCTCTATTTCTCCATCAGGCAGCTAGGGAATGTAGTGGAATTTGGACTTGGAGTCAGGAAGACCTGAATTCAGAGTCTGACTCAGACACTTACTAACTGAATTCAAATTCTGCCTCAGACGCTGGTTGTGTGATCCTGGAAAGGTCTTTAACCTCTCTTAGCCTTAATTTCCACCTTTGTGAAATGGCAGTAATAATAACAATCTTCCTGGATTGCTGTGAGAATTAAATGAAATGATA
Organism: Monodelphis domestica; assembly: GCF_027887165.1. Classification (NCBI taxonomy): domain Eukaryota; kingdom Metazoa; phylum Chordata; class Mammalia; order Didelphimorphia; family Didelphidae; genus Monodelphis; species Monodelphis domestica. The sequence goes on from NC_077230.1 coordinate 341,947,933, forward strand.
CGTAAACTGCAAAACTTTAACAAAATGAGATAAATGATAACTATTATTATTATGTAAGAAGAGGCAGAGAGCCTGACAATATCCACCAAATCAGACAATTACTACTCACTTCTGGTGACTCAGATCATTCTGAGGAATCTAGAACGCATTACTGAAGATTACCAAGTATTGGGCAAGAAACAAGAGAGCTGAGGGTCACAGCTGATGTTTTCATGACATCAAGGGCTTCAGAAAAGAAAAGCAATTTTGGTCATTGGACATCTGCTTGAGAGGATAGTGTATGAGAATAGGATTTAGATTTCTGGACCACATCTTAAAATAGAGGAATCGTAAGGTCATCCTTTCAAGAGTCTGGCAAACGTAATCAAAAGGGCTTTTGGTTAAAAAGGAAGGGGAAGAAAAAAATTCATTTATCTACCAAGCTGGAACCAGGAAGAATAGTTAAAATGAAAGAAAGAAATATAATGATTAAAGCACCCAGAAACTCAGAGAAGACAAAATTCAAGGAGGGAATCAATGATAGAATATATAACTCAGCTGCCTTTACACAAGTGCATAAAGGGTGAATAACAAGAAAATGTAACTAAAAACCTTAACCCAAGAAGGAAAACATGGCATCATAGGTATAACTGAGGGTTAGTGGTATAAGACTCAATACTGGAATATGGTTATGGAAGGACAGACCTTATTTAAAAGAAATAGACCAGAAGGAGGCAGAGGGTGGGGGAGTGCAGTGAGGTGCCTCATTGGATAGGTCCAGACCTAAAGACAGGTCAAGTCTAGCCTCAGACACTTCCTAGCTGTGTGAACTTGGACAAGTCACTTAACCCTCGTTGCCTCACCTTTATCACTCTTCTGCCTAGGAACCTAACTAAGTTTCTATCTAAGATAGAAGATGAGGGTTTAAATTTGAAGAAGAAAAAAAAACAATAGGGGATAATAGAGCTGCACTGTTGCTTAAGATCACAACTCAATTCAATTCAACAAGCATTTAATCACTGAGTGTGTGGAAGGCACTGTTAGATGTTGTATACTCAAAAAAATTTTTTTTAATTGAAAATGAAAATATTCCTGTCTTCAAGGAGATTCAATTTACTAGGGAGGGAGGAGGAGAACCACTGGGATACAGAGAAGTAAAAATAAAAATATATAATATAGTAATTGCTGAGGGAAAGGAGTATCAAAAATTAGGTGGAGAGGAAAGCATTCCAGACATGGGAGATCACCTTGCAGTGAGAAATGAAATGACATGCCTGGGAAATAGAAATGGCCTGTTTTGATTGGGAAGTGTGACATAAAAGGGAACTGAAAAAATTATTTGAGAAGGATTGTGAAGGATCTAAAATTCTAAACCCAGGACTTTGGATTTTATTATAGAAGCAGTAAGACGACATTGAACATTTTTTAGTAAGAAGATGATGTAGTCAGACCATAACTTTGGATGTGTCCATTTGGCAGATGCATACAAGCTGGATTGGAGAGGAGAAAGCCGGGAGAAAGGCGGTTCGTAGGAGGCTATTGCTATCATTTTTGACAAGAAGTAATGGGGGCAGGAATTAAGCTAGTAGCCATGTGAGAGAACTGATAAGGCTTGGCAATTAACCAGGTATGGGAGATGAAGGAAAGTGAATATTCAAGGATGACTCCTAAGTTACTCATCTAGATGACTGGATAGATGTTTGGTAGCTCAACAAAAATTAGGGGATTTGAAGGAGGGATGAGTTAGGGTCTGGAATGTAATTGGTTCTGTTTTGGCTAAATCAAGTTTAGGATACTGTACTGATGAAAAATCCAGGTCTATTAGTCAGTTGATGACTTGCCTGGTACCTGATAGTACTTAAATGAATGTTTATATAGATATAGATATAGATATAGACATAGACATAGATATAGATATAGATATAGATATAGATATATACATATAGTAGTTATTTGCATCTGCTTAGAAACAATTACTAATTTTATGAGGTTTTATAAGGAGAGGAAGACTCAGGACTAACAGAGCCATGGAAGAGGGAGGTGATCACACAGTAGACAGGAGGAGGAAACTAGTGTAGTAACAGATACCAAGAAGGAACAGCCAGACAGGTAAGAGGAAAACTAAGAAAAATAGTGTCACAGAAACCAAAAGGGGAGAAGGTGTACAGGAAAATGAGTCAGAAAGACTGTCCGGAAGGACAGTGTCAAAAGCTACATAAAGACCATGAAGACTGAAGACTGAGAAATGGCCATTTAGCACCTAAGAGATTATTGGCAACCTTAGAGAAAACAGTCTGAGTCAAGTAGTGGAACCAGAAACCAGACTTCAAGGACTGAGCAGTGAGGAATTGGAAGCTGTGAATGTTGGTGACTCACTGTATTCATTTTGCCATGAAAGAGAGAAGAGTTATGGTACAGTAGGGTAAAGGGATGGCAGGGTTAACTGTATGTTTATTTAAGATTGTGAGACAACTGAAAATATTTTTGCATGTGAGAGAGAATGAGCAAGTGGACAAGAATATGAGAGGGGGGAGGAAAGAAAGAAAAGAAAGAAAGAAAGAAAGAAAGAAAGAAGAAAGAAAGAAAGAAAGAAAGAAAGAAGAAAGAAGAAAGAAAGAAAGAAGAAGAAAGAAAGAAGAAGAGAGAGAAGAGAGAGAGAGAGAGAGAAGAAAGAAAGAAAGAAAGAAAGAAAGAAAGAAAGAAAGAAAGAAAGAAAGAAAGAAAGAAAGAAAGAAGAAAGAAAGAAAGAAAGAAAGAAAGAAAGAAAGAAAGAAAGAAAGAAAGAAAGAAAGAAAGAAGAAAGAAAGAAAGAAAGAAAGAAAGAGAAAGAAAGAGAGAAAGAAAGAGAGAAAGAAAGAGAGAAAGAAGAAAGAAAGAAAGAAAGAAAGAGAGAGAGAGAAAGAAAGAAAGAAAGAAAGAAAGAGAGAGAGAAAGAAAGAGAGAAAGAAAAAAAAGAGAGAAAGAAAGAAAGAGAGAAAGAAAGAAAGAAGAGAAAGAAAGAAGAGAGAAGAAAGAAAGAAAGAAAGAGAGAAAGAAAGAAAGAGAGAAAGAAAGAAGAGAGAAAGAAAGAGAGAAAGAAAGAAAGAGAGAGAGAGAAAGAGAGAGAGAGAGAGAAAGAGAGAGAGAAAGAGAGAGAGAGAGAAAGAGAGAGAGAAAGAGAGAGAGAGGAAGGAAGGAAGGAAGGAAGGAAGGAAGGAAGGAAGGAAGGAAGGAAGGAAGGAAGGAAGGAAGGAAGGAAGGAAGGAAGGAAGGAAGAAGGAAGGAAGGAAGGAAGGAAGGAAGGAAAGAGAAAATGAAAATGTTTGGGGGCAAAATTCCAGAGAAGAAGGGAGAGGATGGGGCCAAGAGCAAAGTGGAAGAGTTGAGCTTGGCTAGGTGAAGGACTGCCTTTTTATCAGACAGGAGAAACAGAAAACAGAATGGGAAATGATGCAGAGAATTTTTGAGATGTACAGTAAGGGAGAAGCAGTTCATGGCAATAGCTTCAAATTTCATAGTAAAGTAGGAGGCAAAGTCCTCCCTCTACTGAGAATG
>NC_077230.1:341951458-342031458 GCF_027887165.1 Monodelphis domestica
GTCTCTTTTTTCTTTCACTTTTCTTTCTTTCTTTCTTTCTTTCTTTCTTTCTTTCTTTCTTTCTTTCTTTCTTTCTTTCTTTCTTTCTTTCTTTCTTTCTTTCTTTCTTTCTTTCTTTCTTTCTTTCTTTCTTTCTTTCTTTCTTTCTTCCTTTCTTTCTTTCTTTCTTTTTCTTTCTTTCTTTCTTTCTTTCTTTCTTTCTTTCTTTCTTTCTTTCTTTCTTTCTTTCTTTCTTTCTTTCTTTCTTTCTTTCTTTCTTTCTTTCTCTTTCTTCTTTTCTTTCTTTCTACTTTTCTTTCTTTCTACCTTTCTCTCTTTCTTTCCTACCTCCCTTTCTTCCCTCTCTCCCTTCCTTCCTCCCTCTCTTCCTTCCTTCCATTCTTTCTTTCTTTTTTCTTTCTCTATCTTTTTCTTTTATTTCTTTCTCTTTCTAACTTTCTCTCTTCTCTTTCTTCCCTCCCTCCCTTCCTCCCTTCCTTCCTTCTGTTCTTTCTTTCTCTTTCCCTATCTCTGTCTCTTTTTTCTTTCTTTCTCTTATTGTCTTTTCTCTCTCTCTCTACCTTTCTCCTTCCTTCTTTCTCTTTCTCTATTTCTTTCTCTGTCTTTCTTTCTTTCTTTCTTTCTTTCTTTCTTTCTTTCTTTCTTCCTTCCTTCCTTCCTTTTTCTTTCTTTCTTTTCTTTCTTTCTTTCTTTCTTTCCTCTTTCTTTCTTTCTTTCTTTCTTTCTTTCTTTCTTTCTTTCTTTCTTTCTTTCTTTCTTTCTTTCTTTCTTTCTTTCTTTCTTTCTTTCTTTCTTTCTTCATTTATAAAAAACCCTTTTCTTCTGCCTTAGAATTAATACTGTGTATTGGTTCCTAGGCAGAAGAGCAGTAAGAGTTAAGCAATGGGGGTTAAGTAAGTTGCCTAGAGTCCAAACAGCTATGAAGTGTCTGTGGTCTGATTTGAACTGGATCTCCCATCTCCATACCTGGCTCTCAATCCACCAAACTCCCCTCCACCACCAGTCCCTTGCTTTTCCCAACCCTGCCCCCCACATCCACTTTAATCCAGTGGTCTTGGCCTCCATGCTGTTCCTCCCAAGAAGAACTCCATCTTCTGATTGGATATTTTTAGCCACTGTCCGCCATGTCTGGAATTCTCTCTTTCCTCTTTCTGTCTCTTGGCTTCTCTGGCTTCCATCAAGTCTGTACCTAAAATATCTCCTCCTACAAGAAACCTTTCCTGATTCCCCTTAAAGCTAGAGCCTTCTATCTGTTGATGATTGCCACTCATTGTTGCTTGTCTGTACATGGTTGTTGATGAGCTCTCCCTATTAGACTGAGCTCTTTGAGGGGAAATATGGTCTTTGACCTTTCTTTCTATCCCTAGTGCTTAGCTCAGTGCCTGGCACATAGTAGGTGCTTTGTGAATTTTATTGACTGACTGACTGACTGATAGAGAGGAAAGGTGATTTGACCAGTCACCTAGCTGCCTGAATAGCAGAGCCAAATCTTCTCTGGCTGCACCCCGAGGCTTCTTCTCCATATAGTCTACTGTTGCTTTGGCAACCTCCCCCAGAGTCCTGTGCTCAGTCTGGAGTGGGAGGGGGTTGTGGGAGGGGGGAGAAAAAGAAACACAGAATTAATTTCTACACAAATTAACGGTTTTAATAAGACTACTTGCTACTTCACTGTTCGCTAGTTCTCTTTAAGGAGGTCTGGAACTTGAAGAAAGTCAGTCCCATCTGGAGGACCTTGGAACATAGAATGTCAGAGCTGGGAGGGCTCTTAGAACGGAGAGCATGGAAGCTGGGAAGGTCCCTTCTAGCTCTGACATTCCATATTCTAACGTCCCTCTCACTTCTAACATTCTAAAGGACCTCTTAGGTCTGTTGCTTTATTCTCTCTCCTGCCTGCTCTAATAGTCTCTGTTCTAGGTCTTTTCAGCTCTGGCATTTTGGCAATTCTTTGCCCTCACCCAGTTGTGTCTGAATTTTACGACAAGGGCTATTTAGCGTAGTCAATGTTTCCCCCAAAGACCTGGATCACAATTAGCGAAGCTTCAGATCAGGAGGCTGACTTGACGAGGAGGTGTTTTCTGGAGGTTGGAGACTGTGGTGGGTGGAAGTCTTTTTGGTGCCCCTTAAATAATCCCACTTGGGCAGCTGTTGTCTTGCTATGCATGAGCCCTGCTTGGCAAAAACATATGCCAGCTGGCACCAGGTCAGAGCCAAGAACATTGTTTGGTCAAAACAGGATGCAGACCCAAGGGGAAGGGAGGTCCCGCCTTTAGGAACGCCCTGGGGGCAGACACCAGGCAAATGTGGGCCCGAGTGGGGCACCATGAAGCAGTGACCTTTTCCTCAGGCCTCACAGGGGTCTGTGTGAGCGCTGTGAACAGAGTTTACAAAATCCTTTCCTGCAATCATTAGGGGAGGCAAGGAAAGCTAGGATTGTTGGACCCATTTTGCAAATCAAATTAAGCCTCCAAGAGAAGAAGTGATTCAGAGAGATAGTCAACATCAGAAATGAGACTCGAACCAGGTCTACTGACATTTTGTCCATTTAGATTGTAAACACCCGGAAGGCAGGAACTGTCTTTCTTATTATTTGTATCTCTAGTGCTCAACATAGTACCTGGCATGCAGTAGGCACATAATGTTTGTTTGTCTGTTTGTTTTTTCTTCTCCTTACCTAAATACTACTAAAAATGTCAATTCTAAGGCAGAAGAGTGGTAAGGGCAAGGCATTTGGGGTTAAATGACTTGCCCAGGGTCACACAGCCAAGAATTAATGCATATTTATTGGATTCTTTATTGGATAGGATTCATTGTCCGGGGCTTATTGACACACAGAGGCCAGTCTCTCCACTTCAACTAGGAGCCATCCTGGACTCCTCACTGCACCCTCTCCCCACCCTCACCTCTATATCCCATCTATTTCCAAGATTTGCCAGCTTCACCTTTGCAACATCCCTAGAATAAGTGACTTCTGTCTGACACTGCCACCCCTCTGGTGCAGACCCCTTCCCACCACACCAGTCTTCTTATACCTTAGTCCCCACCATATACACTGGCCTTCTGGCTGTTCCATGAACAAAATACCCCATCTCTCGGCTCTGAATATTTTCTGGGGCTGTCCTTCATGCCTGGAAAGGTCTCTCTCCTCATTTCTGTTTCTGGCTTCCGTTAAATCCCAACTAAAAATACAGGAAGCCTTTCCTAATCCCTCTTAATTCTAGTGCCTTCCTCTCTTCATTATTTCCTGTTTATCCTGTGCATAGTTTGTTTGTGCATATTTTTTATTATCTCATTAGACGGTGAGCTCCTGAGGACAGGAACTGTCTTTAGACTTTTCATCATTCACAATTTGCCTTCGTTCAAATTCCTAGACCTTAGCACAGTGCATGGGCACATAGTAATCACTGAATAAATAAATACTTGATTGACTGACCACATAAATACAAGCTATTTTTGCTACGGTGTGGGGTTGATCTGGGATTTCTGGATGTTCTCAGCCCTCTCCATCATAAGATCATCAATCTAGAGCTACAAAGGACAGATGAGCCACGTGGGCACAAATCACACATCCAAGATCACATAGATAGTAAGTATGAGAGATGGGGTTTGAACTCATCATTTCCTGGCTTCAAGTCCAGTGCCCTTGTCAAAGCACCAAGCTGCATATCTAAAGTGCCAGAGCAGACTCACATGAGGTGGAACAGGGAAGTCCCCTGATCTGCCCTGTGAACTATTATTTCTTTTACTGAGCAGTTATGCAAATGTGTGAGAAGACTTCTTAGTCTGAAACCTCAAAAGACCCATGGGTTTTCTCTCCCTGATGTGGCTGGTAGCCTCCTCATCCCTTTGGAAATGGCTTCTGGGAGTTGCCAGGCTAGGGCTTAAAGAGTGGACCCCCTTGCAGCCAACCTTCTGGGAAGAGCCAATCTGCACCTAGTGAGCCTGCTTCTCAGAAGACAGACACAAGATGTCCTTTAGTTGACTCCAAACCCAAAGCCTTTCCAGCTTGGTAGGATCTGATGGAGTTTAGGCTCTATTAATAGAGCCTTTACAAATATAGGGTCATGGGGGCAGCTGGGTAGCTCAGTGGATTGAGAGCCAGGCCTAGAGACAGGAGGTCCTGGGTTCAAATCTGGCCTCAGACACTTCCCAGCTGTGTGACCCTGGGCAAGTCACTTAACCCCCATTGCCCAGCCCTTACCTGTCTTCTGCCTTGGAGCCAATACATAGTATTGACTCCAAGACAGAAAATAAGGGTTTAAAAAAATAAAAATTTAAAAAGAACACAGGGTCATTTTCCCATGAAGATGAGACATAAGAAGAGGATAGTAATGTGACTGTTAGTATTTGATACTTTGATGGATCTGGTTTTTTATCTCATTGGTATGGGGACTCCCTCCAGTAATACAGATCATAAGACATCCACTCCTGCTCATCAAGAGGAACTCTTGTCCATTGTCCTTTCATAAACCAGAGGATCTTAACTTTTTTTTATCATGGATCCTCTTGGTAGTCTTGGGAAACCTATGAACCCCAAGATCCATAGAATCTTGTCCAAGGAATCTTGTTTTTAAATGTATAAAATAAAATACATAGAATTACAAAGGAACCCAAAAGTTAGTCAAGGTAAAGATGCATTTTCCCCCTATCCAAATTCACAGAACTCTTAAAATTTATCCACAGACTCCTTGGGCAGCCAGGTAGACCCTAAGCAAAGAATTATTGCCATAAACCTTCCACACATCTGTCTGACTTTTTCTGAACCTCTTGGCTTTGTGTGGATAACAATGAAGTCCACAGTTTCTTCATCTACCATCACTCTCTCTTGATATATAACCAGCCCACCTCCTTTTCCAGTCCTAATTCCATTTGATTATATCTATTATACGGCTTCTGATATATAATTCTTTGTTGATAATGTTCCATAGCTTTTACATGAGCACCATACATCTCTTTGTTGACCTTTGGGTGATCCAGGATGTACATTCTTCAAAGACTGGTTTTCCATGATTCACAACCATGTTGCATCACTGGAAAAATATTGGTGTTAGAAACATGGGCCCTTGAATAAGAGAGAAGCTTCGGGCCATTAAAAGCATAGCTCAGCTTCAAAATGCAATTCAGCCCAATGTTCATGGTCCATCCACAGAGCCTTTCCAAGATATATGTACTGATGGACCAGATCCATGGGCTATTGATCCAACTGGAAACCACGCCATACAGGGGTCAAATAAAGGAACCAAGAATGTTTGACCTAAAGAAGTAGATTTGGAGGGAGGGGTATGGCTGATGGAAAGTATATAAAGGGTTCTTATATGGAGAAGGGACTAAGCCAGTCCTGCTTAACCCTAGAGGGCAGAAACAGGAACAATTGGTCAGTTACAGAGAAGCATATTAGACTTTATATGAAGGAAAAACTTCTTAACATTTAAAGCTAACCCAAAGTAGAATGAAGGGCAGCTAGGCATCACAATGGAAAGAGTAATGGACCTGGAGTCAGGAAGATCTGAGTTCAAATTTGACCTCAGACACTTACTAGCTGTGTGACCCTGAGCAAGTCACCTATCCCTGTTTGCCTCTGTTTCCTTTTCTGTAAAATGAACTGGAGAAGGAAATGGCAAACCACTCCATATCTTTGCCAAGAAAACCCCAAATGGTATGGCAAAGAGTAGGACACAACTGAAAAATGACTGAACAACAAAAAGTGGAATGTTCCTTCTCAGAATATAATGGGCTCCCCATCATTGTAGTTCTCCCATAAAAAGTTGGATGTCCACTCCCAGAGATGTATTGGAGACTCCTTCTGGAGTAAGAAGTTAGACAAGAAGACATCTAAGATGTTCTCCAACTCTGTCTCTACCCAGGGATAGGATCAGGGAGGTCATTTTCTCAGGATCAAAGGATATACAGCTAAAAAGCACATTAGGGATCATCCTGTTCAAAGTCTTCATTTTAGAGAAGAAATAGTCTGAGTAAGGGGAAGGTGACTTGACCCAGAACACACAGGTAGCAAGGAGTACAGTTTGGATTTGAATCCAGGTCTTCTGACTTCTACCCAATGGTCTTTTATCAGGACACCATTGGGAGCCTGGGTAAACAGACTTCCTAGAAAGGATTAGTAGCCAAGATGCCAGGAAAGAAGCCAGGTATCTGGGCTTGGACTCAGAGTCAGAAAGACCTGTGTTTGAATCCTGCCTCACTCTTTTAAAAAACCTCTCACTTTCTATCTTAGAATAAATACTAAGTATTGGTTCCACGGCAGAAGAGCAAGTAAGGGTTAGGAAATGGGGGTTAAGTGACTTTCCCAGAGTCACACAGCATGCAATGTCTAAGGCCAATTTTGAACTCCCATCGCTAAACCTGGTTCTCAATCCACTGAGTCACCTAGGTACCCTCTGGCTCACTCTTACCAGCTGTGTAACAGTGAACGAATCACCCAGACTCTCAGAACCTCAGTTTCTTCATCTGTAAAAAAGCTAAAAATAGCACCTAAGTCACAGGGTTGCTGAGAGATAATAAATGACAAGTGCTTTGAAAAACTTTAAGCTCTTTATAAATAATAGCTATTATTATTCTGCCTAGATTCCAGGGATCAGAATGGGTTCCCTTGGATCCACAGATGAAGAAATACCATAAATGTTTCCAAACCCACACCCCAGATTGGTCTGGGCTTAGAGTTCCATGGGGGGAAGGATAGTTGTGAAATCTTACTGGGAATCAATCCAAAGCCCACAGTCTGGATACTCTGGGGAAAGGGGGGGGAGGGAGGAAGGGTCTCTCCTCCATTTTCTCTGTGAGCCAGAGAATATGCTACTTTCTTTCTCCCTCCCAAATCCACCCTGTGACTAGGGCCAAGGAGATGCATAAGAAATTGATTCAATTGAGCTCCCGTGAGAGAAAGAAATAAAGAACTCAGCTATGAAAACCAAGAACTGCGTTTTTCACCTTTCTCAGTTTTGTTAAATTTCCACAACAAACCCTGGAATCTCACACCTAGCAGGGGTCTTGGATGTCATAGTTCTGGTCAATCAACAAGAGTGGATTAATCCCTGACTATATTACAGGTATGGTGCTGGATGTCAGGGATAGAAAGAAAGGCAGAAGACAATCCCTGCTCTCAAGGAGCTCACAGAGGAATGGGGGAGACAACATGGAAATAGCTATGCACAAAGAAGCTACATATGAGAAACTGGGAGATACTGGTGGAAAGTCATTAGCATTAGAGGGATCTAGGAAGACTTTTTCTAGAGGGTAGGATTTTATCTGGGATTTGAAGGATGTCAACTAAGAGACAGAGATGAAGAAGGAGTAAATTGCAGGCATGGGAAGCAGCCAGCGAAAATTCTGAGAGTCGGAAGACTGTCTCATGCAAGAAACAAAAAGGAGGACAGTGTCACTGGATCACAGAGTCCATGGGAGAAAGTTTGGAAGAGTAAGGTATAAGAAGACTAGAAAGATAGGAGGGGACCAGGTTACAAAGGGCTTTGAATATCACCCCCCAAAGCTACACAGGAATCCCCTCTAGAGTATCCCTAAGAGGTGGGAGGAGGTCACAGAATAACAGAATTTGAGAACTGAAAGAGATCTTAGTGGTTAACCAGGGCAAACCATACACAAAAAGAATTCCCAGTGTAACTTGCCTGACAAGTGGCAGACCCCACTCTGCTCTAATATATGATGTGAATCTCAAATAATCTACTTTTCAGTTAGATCTGACCTTAGTAGTACTTAACTAACTTCCTATAATCTCTAGACAGTTATTTGATTGTTTCTTAATTATAACCTTCAAAACTTTGAAAATGGTTACTTGCACATGAAATGATTAATAAACCACAATGCTTTTGTAAGGGTTAAATTAAGGAGTTCGACAAAGTGAGGAGAGCAGTTTAACAGAAACTTTGTTTAAATTAAGAAAGAAGTACAGATAGAAAGACAGAAAAAAAAGGAAAGAGAGATTATTAATCTTATACCCTATAAATGTATCTAAAATTCCTAATAGTACCTAAAATTTCCTAAAACTACCTTTAATTGTCTTCTGAAGATAGTTTCTCCTGCCTGGCATGCCAGACCTAATCTTCTACTCTATCTATGAACGATTCACTAACTACCTAACTCCCTAAAATAATAATAGACAGTCTCCACTCACTCACTCCTTCAATCAGTTTTCTAAAGCAGCCCAACTGTCAGTAGCCAACTGTCAGCAGATCCTTGCCTAAGCGACAGACCTCCTGCTCTCTAGAGATCCCAGAGAAAAAAGATCCTCAACTGTCTGCAGCTGCTTCCTTAATCCCCTTACTGACCAACTGCCCCCCCCCAACTTCCTGTCAAAGGGCAGGCTACTTCCTCTCCTCAGTCCTGGTCTCCCTGGTAATGGAATCTGGCTCACTGACTCCTGTCAGTTCTGATCTACTTAGAAACCCTGCTCTCTAGCCTCTTAAGGAGATAGAGGGAGACATTAAGAAAATCCCTTTAACATTAGTTTATACCTACTTTTTGCTATACTTCTTTCCAATTGCTCAGCAATTTCTACCAAATAATCAATTTTTATCCTCAAAACTTGTGTCTCTACTTTTGTCAAATGCAAAATTACTATAAAAACTTAGATCTATACTTTTGTGAAATAATAATCACTCTAATCTTTTATTATTGTTTGTTGTATGTCTGTTCTGATCCATTGATCTACCCTTCTATTGCTTAGACAGTAACAGGCAATTTTGACAATTTCCACTTTATAATGCAGTTTAAAATAGGGGACTGGTAGGCTCCCTTTCTTTACTCTTAAAAATTTTTTTTTTTATATTCTTGATCCTTTTTTCTTGCAAATGAATTTTGACATTATTTTTCTCTGACTCATTAGTTAGTGTTTTTTTTAAACCCTTACCTTCCATCTTGGAATCAATACTGTGTATTGGTTCCAAGGCAGAAGAGTGGTAAGGGCTGGGCAATGGGGGTCAAGTGACTTGTCCAGGGTCACATAACTGGGAAATGTCTGAGGCCAGATTTGAACCCAGGACCTCCTGTCTCTAGGCCTGGCTCTCAATCCACTGTACTACCCAGCTGCCCCCAATAAGATAGTTTTTTGGCAATTTAATTGGGATGGCATTGTATAAAGTAGATTAGCTTATGTAGGAATGTCATTTTAATTATACTGACTTTGCTCACCGGTGAACAATTAATATTTCTCTAATTATTTAAATCAGACTTTATTTGTGTAAAGTGTTTTATAACTATGTTGTGATGTTCCTGGGTTTGTTTTGTCAGGTATTGTTGTAGGTGTTTTATTCTGCTTATGGTCATTTTAACTGGGGTATCTCTATCTCTTCTTGAAAGACTTTGTTAATTATACTTAAAAATACTAATGTTTTATGTGGGTTTATTTTATATCCTGCTTTGCTATATCCTACTTTGCTAAAATCATTGATAGTTTCAACTAACTTTTTAGTTGAATCTCTAGGATTTTCCACATATATCATCATATTGTCTACAAAAAGAGATAAATTTTATTACCTCTTGACTCATTCTAATTCCTTTAATTTCATCTCTTTTTGCTATTGCTAGCATTTCTACTACTCTATTAAATAATATTGGTGATAACGGGAATGCTATCTCTTCAACATTTTATTTGACACTTCTCTATCTGTTTTCCTTATATAAATATTCTTTTTTCTGTCTCTTTAAAGCAACCAAAATGGCCACCATATAAGCAGTAGTACCTTTCCTAACGTTGTGTTGTTCAGTTTTGTCCAACCCTCTGTGATCCCATTTGGGGTTTTCTTGGCCATCATTCTGAAGTAGTTTGCCATTTCCTTCTCCAATTCATTTTAAAGATAAGGAAACTGAGTCACACAGGGTTAAGTGACTTGCCCAGGGTAGCACAGTTAGTAAAATAGTATACAGAACATAGTATTCCATGATTTGAAGTCATAGAGATATGCCATATATGTCAAAGAGATGTGTGCTGATGAGCAGACTCAGTAGGATGCCCTTCCAACTCTATGTCATCATCTAGGCATTATTCACTTTTCAGCCACTTGGTTTTTCTTGAGTATTATTAGGTCAAATTCTTGATTCATTGGCTATTTCATTGAAGAAATTCCATAGTTTTTTTTGGAATTTGAGGAAGTCCTCCAAAAAAAGAATATCTGAGGTACTTCATCATTGACAAGGAATTCTCTCCCATTTAGACTGAAGACACTTTTGGTGAATGCAGACTTCCCTTTCATCCATCCTCAGAGCCTATCCAAGCCTCACTTGGTGTGGATAATGAAAAGATTGTTAAATGATGATCGTTCTGTGGTTGTTTCCATCAAGAATCTTGTATGATTTTAATCTATGCATTCATCCTCTTTGTTGGAGGGGAGCCTTCAAGTCCACATTTTCCTCAATAAAGTCAAATACTTAAAAAAAAAACCATCAAATAGAGGGAATTATGTTTTTCTGCAGCCTGCAGTCAATTTTGTGACTGTGAAGATAGCCTTCTGTAGAGATTTATTCATGAAAGCCTAGCTGTTAGTTTCTCATTTTCCTAGAGGATACTCTCAATATACATGTCATCTTCACAAAAATTCATCAAAATATGAAAGTAGGAATATGAATTGGAGATTATCAGTGCATTCTTTGAGAGGGGTTGATAATTTTAATAATTGACAGCAACTTTTCTCTCTTTTTTTTTTGGTGGGGGGAGCATTTAACTTACCCTCTTAGAGATATCTTAAAAGTGAGCTTCAGCACCTTCAAAATTCTATCCCCTCCATCATGGGTTTGCTCTGTGTGTATTTCATCAGTTCTAAGCGATCCTCCCAATTTTATATCTTTAAGTACCTCATGCCTCATGGGGTACCTTATGAAGTCTTTTTGAGATGGGGAAGGTAAAAAAAAAAGGATAGTGGCTAGAGGAGATGATCAGAACAGGTGAAGGCTTTAGAGCTCACATGTGGTGGTTTCACTGTTCTAGTAAAAAGTCCTCTTTTTGACTTTCAAAGCTCTTCTTGCCTACCTTGCCAGCTGATTTGTTGTTGAGTATTTTTTAATCATGTTTGACTTTTCATGGTCCCACTTACGGTTTACTTGGCAAAGATACTGGAGTGATTTGTCATTTCCTTCTATAGCTCATTTTACAGATGAGGAAACTGAGGCAAAAAGGTTAAGTAACTTGCCTAGGACCTCACAGCCAATAAATATCTAAGACCAGGCTGAACTCAGGAAAATGAGTTTTCCTGACTCCAGGCCTGGTATTCTATACACTCTGTCACTGAGCAGTCCTATTTTCCCAGCTTTATTACCAGTTGCTTATCTTCTCACAATCTATGTTCCAACAAAGTTGCCTTATTTGGTATATCCAACAATACATCTCCCACTTCTGCAATTTTGCTCTGAACCAAAAAGAAAAATATCCCTCTCCTGGTCATTCTTCTAGAGATAAGCCTATCTGTACTTAGCTAGCTTAATACAGGTGGTAGCAGACACAATCTGCCTCTGGACCTAAATTCGAAGTACTTCTATCTTGTTAGGAATCTGCTGCCATTAGTTTTAGTAGTCTGGTAGAATTTTATCCGATTAATAATAGTGGAAATCAGAAGAATCAAGAGGTCAGGTTCTAATTCTAGGCCCAACATTCACTCCATGATCTTGATTAGAGAGAATGAAGAAGATATTTGTAGATCAGCAGTCAAGAAGAAACAAGATGGATAATTATATCTAATTAATTAATTAATTTGGTCACTGATTAAGGAAAATCTTTTGTTGGTTTGTCTGTCTTAATCTTACAGCAATAGGATAATTCTCTTCTTTTTTTGAAAAACTTTACCTTCATTCTTAAAATCAACACCATGCATTAGTTCCAAGACAGAAGAGTAGTAAGGGTTAGGGAATAGGAGTTAAGTGACTTGCCCAGGGTCACCTAGCTAAGAAATGTCTGAGGTCAGATTTGAACAAGGGACCTTCCATCTTTAGTCTTGGCACTCTATTTACTGAGCCAACTAGTTCCACTCCCCTATAATTGTCTTTTAAAGTTATCTGAGCAGATGATATCATCCTAATTGAGTACAGAGTGGTATTCTTACAGAAAAATAGTCCAATTGTGGCAATTGTCTTTCATCTAGTTATATCTAGCCCTCAGGGCAGTGAACACATGAGGATATTTGTCTTAGCCACTGGCCAAGAGAACTGTCAAAAAGAACATGGAGAAATTGGATTGCTGTCTGGTCACCTGGAGAAGATCTTGGAGTTGTAGTGGACCACAAACTCAATATGAGTCAATATTCACGGGGTGTGCTGGAACCAGTTTAAAAGGGCTTTCATCTTACCAATGGTCAAAAAGATCCTGGAAACAGCCACCAGTAATCTCCTCCACCTGAACACCATGTTCAGGACTGCAAGAAGATGGCCAGAAGCCTGCTGGCTTGGAGAGGTAGCTTAGCTAGTGGGATCCCCAGGAAAACAGGGCTTGATCAGCAAAGATGCAGTAGGTAGTGACATAGAGTGAAATGACCAGACCATTGCATACAATGACTTCAGTCATGGAAAGGAAAACAATTATGAGATACTTAAAACTGGGATCAATACTATCACCAAGCCCAGCTCCAGAAGGCTGATGATGGACCACAATACCCACCTGTAGGCAGAGAAGAGATGGACCAGAAGTGCAGAATGAGGCATGGTTTTCAGGCATGGCTGATGTGTGTATCTGTTTTGCTTAACTATATTTATTTGTTCAAGGAAAGGCTTTCTTTTTGCCAGACAGAATTGTGGGAGAGAACAATAGTGATACAAAATGAAAATAAAAGAACATCAATGAAGTATTTTTAAACTACACAGAAGAGAGTAGAAGGAAACTGAGAAGGGGACGCAGATTACTACTATCATGCTAAATTTCTTACATACTTTTAAAAATAGGCTGTATAAAATAGACGTTCACTGCTTCATACACAATCCTCTTTTTCTGCTCTATGTGGGAATGTTTCCTATTTGTTTTATTGGAAAGTTCATAATTTCAAAAATACATTTTTAAAGTAGGTTGAATGAAGCCAGTTGCTATATTTAGAGCTCTGTGAACATATATTTCCCCTTTTTGTCCCTCTTGCACAATTAATGTTCTTTCAAATAGTGTTCACGTATAAACAGTACTGCTGATGGGGTGTTTTTTTTCCTTGTCTTTGTATGCTCAGAACAGGCACAGAGTAGGGGCTTAAAAACTTGGTGAAATGTACCGAAGGTTTCATAATATGCTTTGTTCAAAACAAAGATTGAAAGGGTGGAAGGGGATCATGGAGTATACATAATTCTTCAGGTCTTGCTCTTCTTTCAGATGATACCAGACCAAGCAGTCATGGGCACTGGGAATGTGTACAGAAAATTTACTGTCTTTCATTGTATAATTGACAAAACCATCTGAATTTTGGACATTCCAAGTTTTTTTTGGGGGGGGGGGAGGCACTGTTAAAAGTCTTAATTTTTATTTGTATCTTTGGTTACTAAGTCACTTTTATTCTGGAATATATACCTCTTCATCCCATCCAGAGAGCTGTCCCTTACAGAATTTTTAAAAAAGATTAAAAAATCAGTTCAGTAAATCTAGCCCATATACCCACGGAGTCTGTCAGTATATGCACTATTTCATACGCAGAGTCCCCCACCTCTGTAAAGAAGGAATGAAGATGTTTTCTTTTGGGGGGGAGCAAACTTGACCAGTAAGATGATATCTATTAATACTAAGTAACAACACTTTGACTTTCTAGTGTAAGAGGTTTGACTTTTAAAAGATATAGCTCTAGTTCCAATTATCTGGGCTCATATTCTTTTTTTTTGGTGCTAAAATATCAGCCCCTTTGTGAAGCTGGATTAATGTTGTTACATTTTCTCGTGTTGTGGTTTTTATATTTTCATTTAAATGCTCATTCAAACATAATATACAAATTTATTACTGTATATCTACAGTTTTCTAAGAAATTTGATGTCTTAAAATATTTATTTACTTTATATAATATGTGAGTATATGTATGCACATGTACATATGTATATGTGCATATAGATAGGGGTAGATAAGTAGATAGATAGATAGATAGATAGATAGATAGATAGATAGATAGATAGATAGATAGATAGATATGAGTATGGGAAGGAGAAACAGAGACAGAGACAAAGACAGGAGACAGAGAGACAGAGAGAAGGTAAATAAATATATAGATTAATGTTAGAAAATCCAAGAACTTGAATAGGAAGAAGCACTTGGGTGAAGATGAGTAGAGGGAGTTTCAGAAGCAATGTTTCCTAGAGGTTTGCTACAGACCACCCAGACAGTAGGAGAAATTAGCCAAGGAGTTGCCGAAATAGATCACAACATCAGACATGGAGATTTGACATTGTAGTGATGTAGGACACCTGCAAAACCCCTTTGCCAGATGTAGAGGAGTTAAGAAATTTGTGACTCACCATAACAATGAGTTCATACTTCAAAAGGTGAAGGAAATGACAAGAGGAACTTCTATTCTGGACCTAATTCTGAACAACATGGAAGATCAGATTCCTAAAATAAAAATGACAGGAACCTTAGGGATAAGTGACCACTCTATTGCAGAGTTCATGAGAAAGAAGGGGGAAAACTGGGCATAGTCTGACCTATGCTGCATATTTTTGGAGATATTTCCAAGAGTTCAGAGAAAGATTAAATAAGCAGGATCCAAATCCCTAATTTTCCACAGGGGATATTAGCTGAGAAGGAATGGGAAGTTCTTGAGAATTAAATAATGAAGAAACAGAAATTATCCCAATAAGGTCAAAAAGAGGACACTGTAAAGACACTAACTATGTGCCTGAATGGGAAATATCACCCAACCTACATTTTTTAAAATTCCAAATTGTACAGAACCATATAAAAAAGCACTTCCATATACAAAGGAAAAGAAGATAGCATAAACAAACAAAATCACAAATCTCCTATATATTTAGTTTACTTTTCTTCACATCTACATAATAAATCCTGTCCACAAATGCCTCAGTCCTTCCCTACCCTTTCTGCCTCACAGAAGATATTCAGGAAGAAAGTCATGTATATATACATTGAATCTTTCATGTTCCACCTTTCTGTTCACTTTCTGGAGGTAACATTCACAGCTTATTCTTCCAGTATTAGTTCTATGGCTGTATACAATGTTCTCCTGGTTCTACTCATTTCACTGTTCATTATCTTATGTAGTTCTTTCCACATTTTTAAAAAATCAGTCTGCTCACCATATTTTATCCCATTATAATCATATACCACAATTTGCTTGGCTATTCCCAAACTGATGGGCATCCCCTCAGTTTCTAATTCTGTGCCACCACAAAGAGAGCTGCTATAAACATTTTGGAACACAGAGGTTCTTTTCCTCTTTTCCTGATGACCCCGGGAAACAGCCCCAGCAATGGTATTACTGGATCTGAGGTTAAACACAGTCTTATAAATTTTTGGGTATAATGCTAAATTGCTTTCCAGAATGGATGGATCAATTCACAACTCCACCAACAGTGTACTAATGCCTCCATTTTTCCACATCCCCTTCAACATTTGTCATCCTTCCCTTTCATCTTTTCAGCCAGTCCAGTAGGTATGAGGTAATACCTCAGAGTTATTTTGGTTTGCACTTCTCTAATCAGTAATGATTTAGAGCATTTTTTCATACACATACACATGACTTTGATTTTTTTCATTCGAAAATTGTCTCTTCATATCTTTTTCCCATTTTTCAATTGGCCAATGGCCTTTATTCTTATAAAATTGACAATGTTCTCTATATATTTTAGATATAAAACCTCTAACTGAAAGTCTACCTATAAAAATGTTTTCCCAATTTTCTACTTTCTTTCTAACCTCAGCAGTATTTGTTTTATTTGCACAAAACTTTTCAATTTAATTGTACTCATAATGATCCATTTTACATTTCACAATGTTCTCCATCTCTTGTTGACTCATAAATTCCTCTCCTCTCCATAAATCTAATCAGTAGTATGTCTCCTGTTCTTCTAATTAACTCATGATATTTCCTTTTATGTCTATAGCATGTATCCACTTTGATCTTATCTTAGTAAATAGTTTAAATATTGGTCTATTCTTAGTTTCTCCCAAACTACCTTCTAGCTGTCCCAGAAATTTTAACCAAATAATGAGTTCTTATCCCCCAAACCTGGATCTATGATTTTGTCAAATACAAGGTTACTATAATCTTTTACTGCTGTTTGCTGTATGTCTGTTCTGTTTCACTGATCTACCTTTCTAGTTCTTAGCCAGTTTCATAATACAATTTTAAATATGGTACTGCTAGACCTCCTTCCTTTTCTTTTTTTCTCTGATTATTTTTTGTATTCTTGCTCTTTTATTCTTCCTAGTGAATTTTGTTATTACTTTTTCTTGGTAAATAAAATAAAATGATTTCTGGGTAATTCAATTGGGATGGCATTGAATAAGTAAATCAGTGTAAGTAGGATTGTAATTTTAATTATAATGGCTCTGCCCTTCCATCGACAATCGACATTTCTCCAATTATTTAAATCTGACTTTATTTGTGTAAAAAGTGTTTTACAATTATTTTTGGTAAAAGGAGTTTTTTTTTTCAGAAAAAGAGTTGGTGAACCTCCTTCTTTACCTATTATTTCAAATAGTGTATTTTATGTTGAAATCAGTTGATCCTTAAATTTTTGGTAGAATTCACTTGTAAATCCATCTGATCTGGATGTTTTTTTCTTAGGAAGTTCATTTATGGCTCACTCAATTTCTTTTTTCAAAAATAGGTTAATTAGGCATTCTTTTTCTTGCTATGATAATCTAAGCAGTTTATTTTTTGTAAATATTCTAATATTTCTCTTTCATTGTTAAATTTGTTTTCATATAATTGAGCAAAATAATTCCCAATAATTGCTTTAATTTCATCTTTATTTGTGGTATATTTACTCTTTTAATATTTAATACTAGTGATCTGGTTTCCTTCTCTCTTTTTTTATCAGATTAAGCAATTATTTATCAATTTTTTTTATTTTTTCATAAAACCAATTCTTAGATTTATTAATTTGATAGTTTTCTTATATTGTTTTACTGATTTCACCTTTAATTTTCAGAATTTCTAATTTGGTGTTTAGTTGGGAGTTTTTAATTTGTTCTTTTTCTAGTTTTTAAATTGTATTCCCAATTCACTGATATTTTCTTTATTTTATTTTTATAAGCATTTAGAAATACAAATTTTCCTCTAATTGCCATTTTTGTTATATCCCATAGGTTTTGGTATGTTGTCTCATTATTATAATTCTCTTTAAAGAAATTATTTTTTGTTTTAATAATTTGTTCTTTAACCCATTCATTCTTTAAGATGAAGTTATTTAGTTTCAAATTTCCCTCATGGCCCTTTATTATACATAATTTTTATTATATTATGGTCTGGAAAAGGTACCTCTAATATTTCTGCTCTTCTACATTTAACTATAATATTTTATGTCCTAATATATGGTCAATTTTTGTAAAGGTGCCATGTGCCACTGAGAAAAAAGTATACTTTTTTCTGATCCCATTCAATTCTCTCCAGATAGCTATGATATTTAATTTATATAAGATTCTATTAATCTCCTTGACTTTTTGGCGGGGCTGGATTTATCTAGTTCTGAAAGGGAGAGATTAAAGCCCTCCACAATTATTGTTTTTATCTATTTCTGCCTGTAAGTCACTTGGCTTTTCCTTTAAAAAATGGAATGCTATAATATTCATTGCATACAGGCTTAATATTGATGCTTCATTAATTGTTAGGTTTTTTAAACATAATATAGTTTCCCTGTTAATCTCTTTTTGATTATATCTATTTTCGTTTTAACTTTGACAGAAACCATGATTCCTACCCCTGCTTTATTTGTATCATCTAAGCCATAGTATATTCTGCTCTAGCCCTTTATTTTACTCTTATGTATGTCTCTCATTTTAAAGTATGTTTCTTGTAAACAATATGTTGTGTTTTGATTTTTCATTCATTCTGCTATGCATTTTTATTTTATGGGTGAATTCATTCCACTCCCATTTAATGTCATAATTACTAATTATGTATTTCCTCCACTTTGTTTTTTTTTCCTGTTTGTCCTCCTCTTTCTTTCTTTTTGCTGTATACCTCCTCAGATGTCAAATTTCTTCTGTCCACTACCTCTCCCATTTGCACTCCATCCAATCTTCCCTTACCCTCTTCCTTTGCCATCCCACTTCTAAATTGGCCTACTTTTCTAAGGGTCCCTCCGTTTCCCTTGCCCCCTTACCTTTTAGTTCTTATTCTATCTGCATTTCTAAAAGTCCCTTCCTTATTCCCTCAACCATGCAACTACAAGCAGACTGTCCACCTACCCTTGTGGCAGCAACCAGAGACTCTATTATCCTGGGAGTTACCACAGATGATGAGGGCCCAGTCCCTTAACAACCACACTCACAGTGGGCTCCTTTCTCATTCCTCCTCTCCTAGAGCAGGTGTCTAGTCTGATTTCCCCTGACCTCCAAAGCTCCTGGTTTGTTAGCAGTGAGAGTTGAGGTCCTTCCCTCAGTGTCTGGTGCTTGTAGACTCTATGGTGTCCACTTCTTTGAGGCTACAGCCCACATGACTACTCACAGAGCCCTTTGCCTACAATTCCAGTGGTATCCTCTAGAGTGTAAGTTCCCAGCCACAGCACACAACATGAGATTGTCAGTCCTGCCCCCAGGACTGCCTTGTTGATTCCACACCATTTGCTCTGGTCATGACCCCTGGGTTTGCATTGGTGGAATAGCAGATTCAGAAACCCTCCTCCTTTGTTGTCCCTGGCTATTCAGCTTCACTCACAACTCCGTTTTTTTTTTTTTTGCCACTTTTAGCATGATTCTGTGGAGTTATTTTTTATTGGTTGGGAGTGTATTAGGAGGGTGAGGAATCTTCACACCCTACTCTACCATCTTCTTACCATTGCATCATCCCTTATTCCAACCTAGACTTTAAAGAACATTTATACAAGATGGACTGTGCTGGAGGGCTTCCTATGATGGCATACACCTATAATTCCTTGCTATAGGGGAAGCTCAGACTGGTAGATCACTAAAGTTAGGGCATTCTGAACTTCAGGAGGCCTCAAGCTAAGCTGGTACCTTCACCAATAAGGTAAATAAAGATCAGGAGCAAGGGACATCAGGCTGCATAAATTCCAAAGGATTTATGATTTGAAATGCCAGCTATCTCCAGAGAAAGAACTGACGGAATCCAAATGCAGATTGAAGCATACTTTTTTAACTTTCTTGATTTTTCTTTTTTTAAGTCCCTTTTCTTTTGTCACACAGTTAATATGTAAATATGTTTTATATGACTGCACACATATAATCTATATCTAATTGCTTGCTTTCTCAAGGAAGGGAGAGGGGAAAGAGGGGAAGAGAATTTGGAATTCAAATGAAAAAACAATAAATGTTAAAAAATTGTTTTTTACATGTAATTGGAAAAAATATTAAGATTGGGAAAGAAAAAAAGAATTAAAAAAAGAAAGTCAAGGCAGTCCAGATTAGATATAGAGCAGGTCAAAGCTTCCATGTTGCATGCATAGGATTCAGTCCATGAGTGGCTGCTACACTTTCAGCCTGGATGAAATAATAAAATAAAATAAAGTAATAAACTGGGATGGAGGCAATAGAAGGGTCAGAGAGAGGATACATATGAAAATGACCAGAGTGAATTATTTAGCTTTTGTTTCCACTTTCTCTTCCAAAGCAAATCAATCAATGAATGTTTGTGTTAAACACTTAGTATGTGCTAAGTATTGTGGATACAAAGAAAGGGAGGTAAGGAACCCTGACTGCTCTTCAAAAGCTCACATTCCAATGGGGGAGACAATATGTAAAAAATAGACATAAAATACACTTGCCAGATGCATAACAATTGAGAAATTTGTGACTGGCCATAAGATTGAGTTTATATGTCAAAAAGTGAAGGAAATGGGGGGCAACTTGGTAGTACAGTGGATAGAGCAGCAGACCTGGAATTAGGAGGTCCTGGGTTCAGATCTGACCTCAGACACTTTCTAGCTATGTGACTCTGGGCAAGTCACTTAACCCAGATTGCCCTGCCCATAGCACTTCTGTCTTAGAACTG
Source organism: Monodelphis domestica (assembly GCF_027887165.1). NCBI lineage: Eukaryota > Metazoa > Chordata > Mammalia > Didelphimorphia > Didelphidae > Monodelphis > Monodelphis domestica. Next base: position 341,971,564 of record NC_077230.1, read on the forward strand.
ATATTGACAGAAGGGTAAGGTTTTTGTTTTTCTAAGTAAAAAAGCATAAAGTAGTACACAAAGTAGATGGAAGATAGAATGGTCTTTGGACTTGGAAGAATAAAGTGACCAGCTCCCAGAGGATAGAAAAACCAAAATAAGTGAGGAGAAATAGCCACTTGGTATCTACTTGCTTACAAGAAATACAAATCATATAAGTACTGAAAGAATTAGCAGATGAGCATCAAAAACACAGCTGTGGGAACCACCTTATTTGGGAAGGATGTTGACATACTGAAATTTGTCTAGAGAAAGGCCACCAGGTTAGGGAAACATCTCAAGACTGCTACATAAGAATCCACTGCGAGTCTAAGTAATATTGAACCTGAAGAAGAGAAGACTTGGGGCGATATTGAAACGTCTGAAGACCAACCCTATGGAAGAAGGCTCAGACTCTTTCCATTTGGCTCCAGAGGGCAGGACTAGACCAAATTGGGGAAGATTGAAAGATGGAAGATTTAGGTTGGATATATAGAAAAGTTTACTATTTAAAACTCTTGAAAAATGAACTAGGCTGTATGGGAAGGTCATGAATTCCTCTCACTGGAGGACTTCAAGCAGAGGTTCCTCTTGGTGTAAAATTTAATGATTCTTTAAAATTCAGTGATGAGCCTCAGGGTTGTGGAAAGGGTTGAAAATACTTGTATTGCCTCTTGAGCATGTATGTTTTGAGGAAAGTGGATTATAGAGTATAAATTGCCATAGCCATTTAAGTTGTTTGTTATTATTATTACTATAGTAATAACAGTTGGAAAGGCAACTTGGAGTTGTTGGGTTTTTTAAGTCCTTTAAAAAAAAAAACCTTTACCTTCTCTCTTAAAATAACTATTGAGTACTGGTCCCAAGCCAGAAGAGCAGGAAAAAGCTAGGCAATAGGGATTAAGTAACTTGCCCAGAGTCATACAGGTAGGGAGACTAGATTTGAATTCAGGACCTCCCATCTCTAGGCTTGGCCCTTTAACTACTGGGCCATTTAGCTGTCTCCTGCAGGGAGTTTTAAAACCAGGACTTGCTGACTCCAACTCCTGTGTCCTATCCACTACATCATACAATCTGTCATTCAATTAACTTATTCATTTGTTTATTTAATATCAGTTTTTAAGTACTTCAAATTCAGCATGTCCCAAACTGATATATTCACCTATTCCCCTTACCCTGCTATTCCTGACTTCAGTTCCTCTTACTTTGTCACCACCATTTAGTTTCAAACTGAATTATCTCCACCTCTCTTTTGATTCAAATAGTCTTTAACTCTTATCAGGTTTTGTCAGTTCCATCTCTCTAATCCATCCTTTGACCTAAATCTAGGTTGACTTAAATCTAATTCAGTAGGAAGTCATGACATCACCTTGTGATGTCACTGGTCCTCTGAAAACAAAGGACAAAAACCATTGTGAAAAAACACTAGCTCAAATTTGAACTATCATCTGCCCAGACTTTTTGTCAGAATCTGCTTACATTTCTTTCCACATCCCCACTCTACTCTGTCCCATTTGTCCTTCAGACACTGGTAGAATAATCGTGCTTACATATAGATCTGGCTTAACTCCTCTTAACTTTAGTGGCTTCCTGTTCCCATTAGTTTAAGATCCATTGCCTTGAATTCAAGACCCTCTATAATTTGGCTCCACCCTGCCTTTTCAGCCTTATCTGTTATGACTTGTCTCCAAGGATTACTTCTTCCTTCCTTTTTTCTTTTTCCTTCCTTCCTTTCTTCTTTCTTTCTTTCTTTCTTTCTTTCTTTCTTTCTTTCTTTCTTTCTTTCTTTCTTTCTTTCTTTCTTTCTTTCTTTCTTTCTTTCTTCTTCTTTCTTTCTTTCTTTCTTTCTTTCTTCTTTCTTCTTTCTTTCTTTCTTTCTTTCTTTCTTTCTTTCTTTCTTTCTTTCTTTCTTTCTTTCTTTCTTTCTTTCTTTCTTTCTTTCTTTCTTTCTTTCTTTCTTTCTTTCTTTCTTTCTTCTTTCTTTCTTTCTTTCTTTCTTTCTTTCTTCTTTCTTCTTTCTTTCTTTCTTTCTTTCTTTCTTTCTTTCTTTCTTTCATTCATTCATTCTTTCTTTCTTTCTTTCTTTCTTTCTTTCTTTCTTTCTTTCTTTCTTTCTTTCTTTCTTTCTTTCTTTCTTTCTTTCTCCCTTTCCCCCCCCTCTCCTTATCTCTTTTAAAAATCTTTGTCTTCTGTCTTAGAATCAACACCAAGTCTCATTTCTAAGGCCAAAGAGCAGTGAGGACTAGACATTTGAGGTTAAGTGACTTTCCCAGAATCACATAGTTAAAAAGGGTCCAAGACCATATTTGAACACAACATCCTCCCAACTTGAAGCCTGGCTCTCTCTATCCATTGAGCTACCTTGCTCTCCCCTTCGAGGTATTCTTTCTGCCTAATGTTCTACAGTACCCTTAAAAACTGTGTTCTCTTACCTTTGTTTTGTTCTAAGCCTCTGTCATCCACCCTTCCTTCCTTAAATCCCTCTTCAATCTTTCAAGCCCAGATCAAATGACACCTCTTCCATGAATCCTCTTTGATCTCCTTCAGTCAGCAACAACCACCTCCCCACCTCTATGCAATATGTTTTTCATAAAATAAAATGTTCCTTTTCTTCTGTGTTGCTTTTTCTTCTCCTTCCTCCCTCCACAACTGGAAGCTCCATGAGGTCAGTAGCCATGTCTTGGCTACACTTTGTATTTCCACCAACATTTAGCATAATTCCAGGCACAAAGTAGGTGCCCACTGTGTAGTACTATATTGCGTTGTTGTTAGTTGGATTAGATTGGATTGTGTTGTACTGTATCCTGTTGCAAATAATATAGCAGAACAGGATTCTAGGCCTGTAGTCATACAGCTTACCAAAGTAGGCATCAATTTCCTCTTCTATAAAATAAGGATAATAGTAGTAGACAGCTAAGTGGCTCAGTGGAAAGAGCTTTAGACTTCAAGTCAGGAAACTCCAGCCCCACCTCAGATTTTTACTAGCTGTGTATCCCTGGGCAAGTCACTTAACTACTCTCTGCCTCAGTTTCCTTATCTGTAAAATATGGGTGAAAATATTAGCACCTACTTCCCAGATTGTTATGAGGATAAAATGAAATAGTTGTGTAATATTTGGAAATATAAAGGAATATATGAATGCCACCTTTTATTATTGATTACACTCCCTATTTTATAGGGATATTGTGAGGAAAGCACTTTATAATCATAAAGGACTAAAGAAAATTGTTATCTGGGTGGAGGCCATGATGACACAAATAGAAGTAGAGGTCATGATACAGTAATCACAATGAAGAAGAGGATATAGTAACTGCACAAAGGAAGGCTACAAACATTGCACAGGTTCTAAGGATGGAAAGATTCTTTCCAACTGGATGGATCAGGAAAGATTTTACAGAGGAGGAACTGTCTTAGTTGGATCTTGAAAGAAGGAATTAATTTCAAAAGGAAGAAAGAAGAGTCCAATTCAGGCATAAAAAAGCTTTGGAGTTAGGAAAGCCCTAGCTAGATATTTCTAAAGAGTCTCAACCAGTCTCATAAGCCCAGGCATAAATATGTACATCCTTTGAGTTAAGTGGAAAAAACTCTGGATTAGAAATCTTGAGTCAGTCATTAGTAGGTTCAATGGCTGCAGGTAAATCACTTGGCTGAACTGGGTTGTAAGAACCTATTCTTTAAAAGTGGTTGGAGGGGCACCTGGGTGACTCAATGGATAGAGAGCCAGGACTAGAGATGGGAGGTCCCGAGTTCAAATCTGGAAGCAGACATTCCCAAGTTATGTGATCCTGGGTAAGCCACTTAATCCTAGTTACCCATCCCTTATCATTCCTTTTGCCTTGGAACTGATACTTAGTACTGATTCTAAGGCAGTAGATAAGGTTTTTTATTTTAAAATTAAATAAACGTGGTTGGAATTAGGGGTCTTTAATGTACTCTTCTAGTTCTGGTTTCTATATTCTAATATTCTTTTAAAGTCCTACAGTCCATTCAAGTTCCAATATCCATATAAGATTCCTTTTAACACTAACAAACTATTTTCTTTTGTCCAAATCCTCTTCCATTCACTATCCCCAGGTCCTTCTGAAATCTAAATTCCATTTTCTGTCTTCTTAGGTTCTTTCTAGCTCTATATTCTTTTCTATGTTGTAAGTTTCCTTTAAACTCTAACATTCTGTGCTCTAAGATCCCTTCCAACACAGACATTCCATATTCTAAGGTCTTTTTTAGGTCTGTCTTCTCTATTAAAAAGTATCTTCCAGCTCTGAAAGTCCTTGTTCTATTTTCTCTTATGATTCTAACAATTTTGAGATGTATTTTAAATTTAATATCTTTTTAATGTTCAATCTTCACTTATACATCTAACATTCCACATTCTAATGTCCTTCCTAGTTCTAAAATCTTATGTTCTATGTCCTTTGTTGTAAGCTCCTTTTAAACAGGAGGGTATATATTCTAAATTCTAAGGACCTTTCTGGCTCTAATATTGGGTATTCTAAGGTCTCTTCCAGCTCTAACATTCTGTATTGGAATGTCCTTCCAGTTCTGACATTGCATGTTCTCAGGTCCCTTCCAGTGTAACATTCTAAGTTCCCTTTCAGTTCTGGTATTCTATGTTCTAAGGTCTCTTATGGTTATAACAATATTTTTGGTCTATTTTAAGTCTAATGTCCTTTATAAAGGTTCAGTAGTCCTTTCTAGTTTTAATACTTTGTGTTTTAAAGTCTTTTCCAACTCTGACATTCTATTTTCTAAACTCCCTTTCAGTTCTGATAGTTTCTGTTCTGTGGTTCTTCATGGTTCTAACATTTTCTGATCTTTTAAATATTTGATGTTCTTTTTAAATGCCCTTCAAATATTTAACATTCCAATTTTTTTTAAACCCTTACCTTGTGACTTAGAATTACTACTGTGTATTGGTTCCAAGGCAGAAGAGCAGTAAGGGCTAGGCAATGGGGGTTAAATGACTTGTCCAGGGTCACACAGCTAGGAAGTATCTGAGGCCAGATTTGAACTCAGGACCTGCCATCTCTAGGCCTGACTCTCAACCCACTGAGTCATCCAGCTGCCCCTTCTAACATCCATCCTAGCTCTAATATTCTATGTTCTATGTACTTTGTTCTTAGCTCCTTTTGAGCCCTAATAGTATATCTTCCATATTCTATGATCTTTTCCATCCCTGGATTTGAATCCCAGATGCACTGCTAACTATCATTATCTGGACTAGGGAATCTCTAAAGTCCTAGGATACAGAGATCAAAACTCTCAGTTTGAGTTTTGAGGACCTGGATTCTAATTCAATTTTTGCTACGTATTAGCTTTGTCATTTCTTCAACTACAAAACAAAGTGTTTGAACTAGATGACATCTAAGGGGACAGCTAGGCAGCTCACAGGATAGAAATCCAGGCCTGGAGACAGAAAGTCCAGGGTTCAATTTGGCCTCAGATACTTCCTAGTGACCCTGGGCAAGTCACTTAACCCCCATTGCCTAGTCCTTACTGCTCTTCTGCCAAGGAACTGATACTCCATATTAATTCTAAGACAGGAGGTAAGGGTTGTTTTTTCTTGTTGTTGTTGTTTAAAAGATAACATCTAAGATCCTTCCAACTCTAAATCCCATCATTCTGATTTAATAATTTGTTCAGTTTTTCAACTCTGTGATCACCATTCTCTCCTAATAACTCTAGCAATAAGGATGATTTTCTGCATTGGAAAGAAGCTGGACCTTAGAATGAGTGTGACTTTTGTGTCTCACAGTGGCTCAACCGGACCAAAGCCCAAAGTTTGACTCCTTGCCTTATGGACTTTCTGCTTCATTTCTCTGTCCCTCTGGATAGGGTATAGATAGTAGGAGGGGATGCCATTCAGGTGGGGAATAGAGATGCAACGCTAGCAAAGTCCCAGAGGCAGGAGAGATCCTCAGGACCCTGTGCCCATAGGAATTTACTGCTTCCCAGGGGGAGTCCCACTTTGGCAGGACACACCAGAATTCTGGAATTTTCCTCCATCCCCATTCCCCTAATCATAGACAAATAGCTTAGACCTGGCCCCTAAAATGGTCTAATTTGTGTGCAGAGATGTTACCTCCCCCAAGTGTGTCTGCTGTCCATCCTTTATGCCTTATCTTCAAAGATAAAGACCAATTAGGGGGGATAGAAGTCCAGGAGTCCCCCTGCATTTTCAGATCAGAGAGGCTCCTAGCTAGGTTTCCTGTCATCCAGCTATGTGGAAATATAAACATTCTCTGACTTCTTCATAAACCTGCCCAGATGCCCTGATATGGGGATATCCAAGGCCCATAGAGACATGAAACAGACAAAGCACATTCACTAAAGGGGAGGAGGGAAAAGGGGCGATGTCAAAGAAAGCTCTTCACCAAGAAAGATGCCTGCTTAGGAGAAGCAGAAACCCACTCTGGACTGTGAGGCAGGAGACCTGGATTCTTTATGCTCCTGTTCTGCCTTCAGTGAACTATGTGATTATGGGCAAGTCACTTCACCTCTTTGTCAAATGGAGATATTCAAAATAACTCATTTTTATGTAGTGATATTTGAAGGCAATTAAATGCACAGTCTCATTAATATCTCAACCTCTATTTTTCATTGATTTTATTTTATTTTTTAATTTTTCCATGATTACAGGATTCTTGTTGTCTCCCTCCCCTCTTCCTTCCCCCACTCCTGGAGTTGACAAGCAAGTTCACTGCGTTATACATACATTATCACTCAAATCCTATTTCTATATTATTCATTTTGTAATAGAATAATCTTTTAAAACAAAACCCCCAAATCATATAACCATATAAAGAAGTAATAAATCATATATTTTCTTCTGGATTTCTACTTCCATCATTCTTTCTCTCAATGTGGATAGCATTCCTTCTTATAAAGCTGTCAGGATTGTCCTGGATCATTGAATTGTTTTTAGTAGCAAAGTCAGTTACATTTGATCATCCCACAATGTTTTGGTTACTGTGTACAATGTTCTCCTGGCTCTGCTTATTTCACTCCACATCAGTTCATGTAGGTCGTTCCAGTACTTAAAGAAATCAAGCAGTTCATCCTTCCTTACAGCACAATACTATTCCATCACTATCATACATCACAATCTGTTCAGCCATCTCCAATTGAAGGACATTCTCATTTTTCAGTTTTTTGCCACTACAAAAAAAATGCATCTATAAATATTTTTGTACAAACAGATCCTTTTGCCCCCTTTTTTATCTCTTTGAACTACAAACCCAGTAGTGGTATTGCTGGACTAAAGGGCATAGTTCCAAATTGCCTTCCAGAATGATTGGATCAATTCATAATTCCACCAGCAATTCATTTGTGTCCCAATTTTAACACATTCCCTCCAATATTTATTTCCTTTACTGTCATATTGGCCAATTTGCTAGGTGTAAGGTGTTACCTCAAACTTGTTTTGATTTGTATTTCTCTAATCAGGAGGGATTTAAGAACATTTTTCATATGATTATTAATAGTTTTGATTTCTTCATCTGAAAGAGTTTATTCATATCCCTTGCATTTGTCAAGTGGAGAATGATTTGATTTCTTATAAATTTGACTTAGTTCTTTGTGTATTTTAGAAATTAGATCTTTGTCAGAGAGTTTTGTTATAATTTTTTCCCAATTTGTTGCTTCCTTTCTAATTTTGGTTGCATTGGTTTTGTTTGTACAAAACTTTTTAAATTTAATATAATCAAAATTATTCATTTTATATCTTGTAATATTCTCTACCTCTTGCTTGGTCTTAAATTCTTTCCTTCCCCATAGATAATAGGTATACTATTCCTTGTTCACCTAATTTACTTATAATATTACTCTTTATGTTTAAATCATATATCCATTTTGAACTTATTTTGATATAAGGTGTGAGATACTGATCTAAACCTAATTTTTGCCATACTGTCTTTTAATTTTGCCAAGAGTTTTTGTCAAATGGTGGGTTCTTACTCCAAAAGCTGGGATCTTTGGGTTTACCAAACAAAAGGTTGCTGAACCTCTCTCATTTTTGTGAGAGAGGTTATACAGGTAAACTTATTTCCATTTGACAATTGAGAACATTGAGGCTCATGAATATTCAGTGGCTTGCCCAATCCTACATAGCTAGTAGGTAACAGAGTTAAGATTTGAACCTAGGGCATCCTGGTTCTCTTGAAACACTACCTCCCAAAATTATATTCAACTTACAAAGTTGTTCTTTATCCTTCATTTTCAAAGAAGACCAGCAACATCATGGGGTGATGTCTTGACTTGTACATGAATTGGATTTTTAAGTGAGACAGAGCTGCACAAGGCCCTCTGCCTCACATTCTCTTCCATACTTATCAAAGTCCAGTAGCAAGACTAAAGTCAGGATAACTGATGATGGTTCAGGATGCAGTGGATAACTTTGGCATCTTTGATATCTGACTGATAATCAGACTTATAAAGTAAGTATGATAGGAAAAAAGGAAATCTTAGTTGTGAAAATGGGCCAATAATTTAATCAGTCAACAATAATGTCAGATTATAATAACAGAACTTTAAGGTCTATAGAGCACATTATAAATATTATCTCATTTAATCCTCACAACAATCCTTTGAGGTAGTGGCTATTATTATTCCCATTTTATAAATGAAGGAATTGAGTCAAACGTTAAGTGTCATTCCCAGAGTCAAAAAGCTAGCAACAGTCTGAGGCCAAATTTGAACTGAGGTCTTTCTGACTCTAAGCTCTAACCATTATACCACCTACCTGGCTCATAGCATGAAGTTTTATTGAGCACAAACTGTGCCAAGCGTAGTACCAATTGCTGGGGAAATAAAGAAAAGGCAAAAAAAAACATCCTTCCCCTCAAGGACTTTGTCAGAGGAGGACATTTAGGATAATGATAGAACTCAAAACTTTTCTGAATTGGTATGAATTATAATACTGCCCATATTTTGATGCTTTTGAATTGTTACATGTTCTGTCCTACTATAGCATCTCAAAACTGCTTCTTGGCAAGGTATGTAAACAACTGATCCCCCTGATATTCTTTGCCATTTTTACCTGGCTCAGATGTCTCTGACTCTTCCTTCTCCTTCATACCCTCAGCATTTCAAATGAGGTAGTGGTCTCTGTTATCGGAAGTGTATAATTAGAGACTAGATGATGACCACTCACAAAAGACACTGTAAAGAGTCATACTCCAGCAAAGGTTAAGACTAGAAGAAATACAAGGTCCCTTTTGATGCTGAGATTTATAAATGCAATTTCTGTTGGGTGATTGTCCTCCAAGTGCTTTGGGTGGTCACTGATGTTTTCTAAAAGTAGCTATCAGGAATGTTTCAAGTATCATCTGGGTATTTTCTAGTTGGTCAAAGATCCAGTTTGGATGTGCTAAGATACCATAGTTACCTAGGTAAGCAAAAAAATTGTACTTTGTTCATGCCTGATGCCCAGTAAGGCTGCTGATTAGAACCATTCACAAATATCTAGTTTCTGATGCCCATTTCTAATTCAGATTCTGCTTCCTGAGATGATCCTTTGGATCCACTGGGGAAGTCTTGCTTGATTTAATCCATTACAACCAAACCATTACAACATGTCTTATGAGAAGCCATTAAAAGGAATGGAGAATATTTCTTCCAGAGAAAAAGAAATCTGGGGAGGCAGTATAGGGAGATAATTTTATGCTGTCAAATGTCTCAAGGGCTGACCTAGGAGAAAGAGAGTAACCTCAGTCTGGGTAGCTTTTAGGGCCAAACTAAGAGCAGTAATAATAACTCACCTTGCTTATAGTAGTACTAAGATTTCTTTTAAATCACTTTCCTCCCAGGGATCCTATAAGGCAGGCAGAGTATTCTGCCCCACTTTATAGAAAAGGAAACTGAGTCACAGGGGACCTAAATATCTTGAGCAGGATCATGTAGCTAGTGTTAAGTATCATGAACTTTGATCTCAGGTATTTTGACTTTAAGAATAGGTAGCTAAATGATACAAGTTACAAGTAAATGACACCAGGGTCAGAAGGTACTCTTGGATAGTACAAGGAAAGAATACTTCAGGAAGTCAGAAAGACTTAATTTCAGATCCTATCTCAGATACTTACTAATTCTGTGACCCTGGGAAGACACTGGGAAGGTAGAACTACTGTCTTCCTTAGTTTCCTCATCTAGAAAATGGGGATGTTAATAATAAGATCTACCTCCCAGGGTTAGTTGATGATAAAATGAGATAATATGTCAAGTGTTTTGCAAACCATAAAGGGTTATGTAAATGCTAGCTATTGTTGTTATTATTGTTGTTTTCATTGTGGGAAGTTCCAAGGAGGCACATTTTGATTTTATTGAAGAATTTCTAAGAAGCAGAGATGTTCAATAACAGAATAGGTTGTTTTGTGAGGTAACACAAGAGGTGTCCAAGAAGAGGCTAATGTTCCCCTTTATTAAGGATTCTACAAAAAGGATTCTTTCACTGAGTGGGAAGTTAGACTAGATGTGACTTAAAATCTTGTCCATGTGTTGTAGGACAGCACATAAAAAGCACACTGAAAAAGGAGAAGGGAGAGAGAGCATGTGTAGTGATCCTTGTGTGGACCTTGATGAATAGTCAGGACCACGGACAGGGGTGGTTGTCAATCAACCCAACATCTCATCCTCCAAGGCTGCATCTTATCCTTTAATTAAGGGCACAGCTCTCACCTACATAGCTTCGCTCCTTCCTTTCCAAGATCTCAGAGTTATTTTAGTTACCTCCACTACAGGTCATTGTCATTATTAAGTAATAGTTTAAATAGATTTGGTAAAAGTATCATGCAGCAAAGCAAAAAATGTATGCCTTACCAAGATTCCATAGACATCCCAAGTCCAACCCCCAATGCAGGAAAACTCATCTCTTTTCCCAAGTCACAACCACACAGCTAGATCATGGGACTAAAGGGAGTAAATATCTGGTCATAAATGTTCCAGTTTCAATTTGTAGCTTCTGACAAGGAGAAACAATTCAAAATCAGAATAGGTACAGAGGCTCCAAGACTAGAAATGACTCTCCTTTTCTTTGTGGTCCATCTGTGGCTTCCTTCCCTTCTGACAACTAAGAGTTTCTGCTTTCAATGTGATTGGTTCACACCATTAGTGTTCTCAGTTCAAACACCAATCGAAACTTGAGTACTGCCTTCCCTGGGAAGACTTAGAACTCCAAGGCACCAGTGGTGGAAATATTTATATGACCAAGTCTGTCTAGTTGCCATTTGCCCATGTTCCTTAACCTTCAAATAGCTGGACCAGTCCTGTGTCCGGCATTGCCCTCTCAGTCTACCCTGTGAGTCAGCACCTTGGAAAGCAAGCTGAACCAAAGAAGCTCTGTCAGAATCCGGGTTACAGGGCTAGAATACCACTGGGTCATTAACAGGTCTATGTACAAAACACCACTGAAAGCTTAAACATTTAATCAAAACAGAAATTCATATTAAGTCAGTGAAAATAATATCAACCACATTCCTATCTAAGTATAGAGTCCTTCCATTCCTGCCGCCTCACCCCAGAGTGATTTGGGTCTCAGATGCATTCAAGCTTGCATCTTCATCAGTGAAGGCATCAATTCAGGCTCTATGTAGTCAGAAGATACTCCTGGATAGTACAAGGAAATAATATTTTAATGAAGGGCCAGGTTTGTGTCTAAGACTGCCTATTTCTCCCTGATACCATGATCTACAAATCAACCGTTTCTCATGGCTCCTCATTATGCAGTCTCCATGATGTGCTTGGCCTAACTTGCCTTAAGCACTACTTGCCTCATACCCATATGCCATTGGTCATATCACCTTCATTTTCTTGGCAAAACCCACAAATCTTTCATTGTTTGACCAAAAGGAGAATGAGCTCAGCCTTTGATAGGGGGAAGGAAGAGGGAGGGAATTCCCACCTCCATAGAATTTGAGCCATTTGAGTTCTTGATGAACTAAAAGAGGAGAAGTTGCACAGAGACTGACTCATGCTCCCTGAAGCAAAGCCCAGGTGCCTCCTCCTGCAAGAAGTTTTCAGGGCTTTCTCAGATTTTTATGGCACTTTGCCTAGATTCATCAGAGGCTAATAGTTAACAATGTTCACAACTTAACCCTTTCCTAAAATGTAAACGTCATGAAGGTAGGATTCAGATCTTATTTAGACACTTAAATGGTTGTTGAACACTTGCATGCATGAGTGGGACCATAGGAAGAGACAGGTACAGTTCAGGAGCAAATTCATTTTGACTCTGTTTCAATCAATTTAATCATTTGAGCCTCAATTTGTCCCAAAATGAAGGAATTGAACCAGATAGCTTCTATAATCCCTTTCAGCTCTAATTCCTTTCATTGCATTTCTTGTAACACTTTCTAATGATCCATCCTTTACTCTTATCAAATCCTACCTTATTTCATACCTAACTATATATATATATATATATATATATATATATACATATATGTGTGTGTGTGTGTGTGTGTGTGGCAAACCTAAGGCATGGGGGCCAAAGATGGCATGCAGAGCACTCTCTGTGGGCACTTGGCCACTCTCCTTTCCCATTCCCCCACTTCCAGTTTGTTACTAGAAAGGCAGAGGGACGTGGATGGAGCTGTTCCCCTCCCTCTCTCCACTGTCCATGATGACATTTTTCACATCCCCTATCCCCTCTGCCCAGCAACCCAATTTGAGGTAAGTTTGGAGGCTCACAGGAGGCAGAGCTAGAGGGGAGCAGAAATCTCAGGCCACTCCCCTCCCCCTTTCTACACTTGCTGAGGACATTCTTCCCTTCACCCATCTTTCCACCTAGCAACCTAACAGGAATGCTTTCTCCCTCCTCTATGTGGGGTAAGAGGGGTAGAGCATACCCAGCATGTGGGGGGAGGTGGGGATGGCACTTGATCTGGGGGGCTGGGGGTAGGGCCTGGAACTCCATCTCTAAAAGGTTTACCACCACTGGTATAGATGTACCAACTCCTTTCTATCAACTCTTTGAGAGTAAGGACTTTATCATTTGCATTTTTTGCCCCCAGGGCTGAATACAATACCTTTGTACATAGCAGACAATTAATATAAGATTACTGAATTGCAACTACAGCTGGTCCAGGTATCTGTCCTTAGTTCTATGCTATTCAATATTTTTATTGATGATTTGAATGAAGACATAGAGGACATCTGTGTCAAATTTTCAAGTGGCAACAAGTTGGGATGGATAGTTGTTATGTTAGATGATAGAGTAAAGATCCAAAAAAATCTTAACAGGCTAGGCCAATGAATCAATTCTAATCAAATGAGACTTAATAGAAGTAGATGGGAAATCCTACACTTGAGCTTAGTGGGCCAGCTCTACAAGAAAGACATGGGGGTTTTATTGTTAGCAGTATGCCAAGGCAGGAAAGGGAAGGAAGGAAAGCTAATCTCCTCTTTAGCCAAGAAAAATATTAGGTCCTAATGAGAAAGCAGAGAAAGTATGGTCCTGCTATACTTTGTCCTGATTAAATAACATCTGGAGTACAGGGTGCCATGTTTTAGGAAGCACTGACAAGCAAGAAAATGTACATTGGAGTATGTGAGGCCACTCAGTAAGTCAATAAGCATTTACCAAGTGCTAGACTGTGCTAAACACTGGGGGTACAAAAAGAGTTCCTACCCTCAAGGAAATCATAGTCTAATGAATCATAATATGTAGGGGTCAACTGAAGGGCCTGGAGACATTTATCTTTTTTTTTTTTGAAAATGTGTGATTTTATTTTATTTTATTTTTTGAAATTTTTATTTAATTAGTTAATTTAGAGCATTATTCCTTGGTTAGAAGAATCATATTCCTTCCCTCCCCTTCCCCACGCCTTCCCATAGATGATGTGCAGTTCCACTGGGTTTTACATGTGACCTTGATCAGAACCTATTTCCATGTTGTTGGTGTTTGCACTAGGATGTTCATTTAGAGTCTACTTCCCCAGCCATATCCCCTCGACCCATGTATTCAAGCAGTTGTTTTTCTTCTGTGTTTTTACTCCCACAGTGTTTCCTCTGAATGTGGATGGTGTTTTTTCTCATAGATCCCTCCAAGTTCTTCGGATCACTGTATTGCCACTAATGGAGAAGTCCATTACATTTGATTGTGCCACAGTTTATCAGTCTCTGTGTACAATGTTCTCCTGGTTCTACTCCTCTCACTCTGCATCACTTCCTGGAGGTCATTCCAGCTCACATGGGATTCCCTGGAGACATTTATCTTGAAGAAGAAAAGATAAAACTGGAAGGGATTTTAGAATTTTTATGTTGGAACCTAGAAGTTAATAACAATAATAGCCTATATTTCTATTGGGCTATTAAGCTTACAAACAGGTTTGGAGCCAACTAGTGAGAGCCAATCATTAAGTTTTCAGTGTAGAAGGACCTGGGTTCAAATGTGACCTCAGTCACTTCCTAGCTGTGTGACGCCAGGCAAGTTACTTAACCCCAGTTACTTAGCCCTTGAGGTTCTCCTGCCTTAAAATCAATACTTAATATTTCTAAGACAGAAGAGAGGATCTTTTTAAAATTTCAGTTTCAAGATTACACCTCATAAATTAGCAAAAGTCGGGAGTTGATTTATTGTTTTGCTTATTTCTAGACTTAAAGCAATAGAGAAAAATTTAATAATGCAGATTAAATTTAAGGTGTCATTTTTTTTGAAAACCAGTTGTTAAAGAATTTGTCACTCTGCCTCTGCTTATGAAACATTTTTTCATAAATATTTATGTGAAAAAATGCTCTCCCCATTTGATAAATGGTAAAACTGAATCCTAGAAGGAAAACACTTTGCCTAAAATGGAATCACTCTAATAAGTGGCAGAATGGGAACATGAACTCTGTCTCATAATGTTCCAGGCGTGTAAATGGGAGGTCTTAGGTTCAAATCTGACCTCAGACACTTCTTAACAATGTGACCCTGGGCAAGTCCCAATTGCCTTCCTCTTACTGTTCTTCTGCCTTGGAACTGCTACTTAGTATTGATTCTAACACAGAAGGTAAGGAGTGTGTGTGTGTGTGTGTGTGTGTGTGTGTGTGTGTGTGTGTGTGTGTGTGTATTTTCCCTGAAATCTGACAAGGGAGTTATGAATCATTGAATCTAATCCCTTCATTTTTCAAAGAAGGAACCCAAATTCCTTACAAAAGCAGTGACTTCTCTAAATCCTTCTCTCAGTTAACAACAGAGTGGTATCTTAAACCCAAATGCTTTGACTCCCAGGATTTTTTTTACTTCCTCTCCTAATGCACTTGACAAAAAGTCCCAGTAAAACCAGGGACTCTGCTCCTTCCCCTTCTTCCCCATATTGTTCAAGGAACAAATCAGCCTGACTTCTTTTTCTTAGGTTTGTAGCATCTAACAATCATCAGAGTGGCTCCAGCCCAACTTCCGAAGGATCTCAGCTGTTGATCTGGAAGATTTCAGGAGAGGCGGGGGTGTGGGGTGGGTGGGCGGGGGAAGTTCTGCACAGCAAGATCCCACTTCTCATGGATGAATCACAGGAAACCTTGCGTCAACAGCAGAGACAGTCAGACGTGCTCCCTGGAGAGACTCTGAGAATAGATTTATAGAATTACAACATGTCAGAGCTGGAAGAGGCTTCAGAACAAAGAATATCAGAGCTGGAAGGGGTCTTGGAACATAGAATGTCACAGCTGGAAGGGCCCTTGGAACATAGAATGTCACAGCTGGAAGAGATCTAAGAACATAGAAAATTCGAGATAGAAAGGGCTTCAGGATAAAGAATGTCAGAGCTAGAAGGGACCTTGGAACACAGAATGTGTCAGAGATGGAAGGAACCTCAGAGTATAGAATGTCAGAGCTAGAAAGGACCTTAGAACATAGAAGATCACAGCTAGACAGGACCTTGGAATACAGAAAATCACAACTGGAAGAGATCTAAGAACACAGAAAATCAGAGATGGAAAGGACTTCAGAACATAGAATCTCAGAGTTAGAAGGGACCTTAGAACACAGAATGTGTCAAAGATGGAAGGAACCTCAGAGCATAGAATGTCAGAGCTAGAAGGAACCTTAAAACATAGAATGTCAGAACTGGAAGGGACTTGGGAACATAGAAGATCACAGATAGAAGAGATCTAAGAACATAGAAAATTAGAGATAGAAAGGGCTTCAGAATAAAGAATGTCAGAGCTGGAAGGGACCTGGGAACATAGAAGATCACAGATAGAAGAGATCTAAGAATATAAAAAATCAGATATGGAAAGGTCTTCAGAATATAGGATATCAAAGCTTGGGAGAGTCATAGAGATCCCTAATTTCAGCTTCTTCACTTAGGAGATAGCATAAGGAAACTGATGAAGAGAATGACTAATCCAAAGCCATACATTAAGTTGCTAGAAGAGGCAGGCCTCAAAATCAGGTGTCCTGATCCTATTCCAGAGATCTTTTCACTACAGCTACCTTTCAAAAAAGCATCTTGTGAAGTGTCCCCAAAGCTATGATGACAGTGTGATGTGGTAGAAATCAGGAGACACTACTCCAGGGGTCTCCTGCTAATTCAATGTGTGATTTGGGGCAAATCTCTTCCTCATTCTTGGCCTCAGCTTCTTAATTTACTTCACATAAAAAAGTTTGGGATGGGGGACCAGCTAGGTGGTTCAGTAGATAAAGAACCAGGTCTGGAGATGGGAGGTTCTGGGTCCAAATCTGGCCTCAGAAACTTCCTAGCTGTGTGACCCTGAGCAAGTCACTTAACCCTAATTGCCTAGCCCTTGTTACTCTTCTGCCTTGGAATCAATATTTAGTATTGATTCTAGAACAGAAAGGTAAAGGGTTTAAAGAGAAAAAGATCTAGAGGTTTTAGTGGACTGCAAGCTCAAAATGAGTCAATAGTATGATGTGGAAACCATTAGGCTACATTAAAAGGGGAATGATGTCCAAAACAAAGGAAGTGCTAGTCACACTGTACCTTGCCCTGGTTAATCATCTGGGATATTGCATCCAGATATGAATATCATCCTGAAATGTGCTAGATGGAAGCCAGCTGGATGTGAGGGATTCAGAGAGCTTGGCTTACATGGACCAGTTTAATTAAATTGTATTCAGCATGTATGAAGTGCATAATATGTAGAAGGCATTGCACTGGGCATTGGAGATGCCAAGACAAAAAACTGAAAGGGTCTTGCCATCAAGGAACTTAACACATTACTGGGGAAGCATTCATGGTAATCTGAGAAGAAAGTGAATACAAATAACTAAGGGCAATGTGAAAAGGCTTCTTAGGAGATGACCCCTTAAGTGGCACTTGACAAAACCTGAGGAGTCCAAGAGGCAAAGGATGGAGAGAATGGGATACAGACCACCAGGAATGGAAGCAGGCTTGGAAAGCACAGTCCAAAAACATAATGATCTCTTAGGGACTCAGCTTCCATTCTCATCCCCTGTGTGGGGTATCATCAGGTCTCTCTGGGAGATCAGTTATCCTCTTTGCCTGACAAAAGAATCTTACACTAGATTGTTCTTTATCCCACAACATTCCCCACCCCACCTATATAGATACAACTATCTTGTGCTCACATGCTCCCCATCCCCTTTTAATATTTCCTATTTTGATTCTAAGAGTCATGAAGAGTCAGACACACCTGAAAAATGACAACAATTTGGATTCTAATTGCAGAGATTAAAGAAGTCACCAAGTGGAGCTCCCACTCCCCAGATACTTATGATAATGGAATGGGGGCATCAATCATCTTAATCTCTCTAAATATGAGGGGAGAAACAACGGGTAAATTGGTTTAGATGTCTAGTCAATATATTAGGACTTAATTGAATTTATCTTCTTGCCAGTCCATTCCTGTTACTCATCCCCAAGAGGTCTGGGGATGTATCATGCCCTAGAATCTCTCAGAAATTCTTCTCTTTCTCCTTCTGTCACACTGGCAACCCCAAACAAACACTGCCCTGGGGCCTTCTTTCCTCATTGTAGACTCAATCCCTAGAACCACTATTTTGGGAGGAACATCATTGACACTGGCCTCCTAGATATTTGTTCCATGAATAAGGCATTCCATCTCTCAGCTGTGGGCCTTTTCTCTCTCCTCCATGCCTGGAATAGCCTCCTTTCTCATCTCTGCCTCCTGACTTTCCTGACTTTTTTTAAACACCACCTAAACCCCAAATTATACAAGAAAGCTTTTCCCAACTCATCAACCCTTCCTCTTTTAAGTATTTTTTATCCTGAATATAGCTTGTTTGTACATATTCGTTTGCTTGTAAGATTAGAGTATGAGGTCATTGAGAAAGAAGAAAACCTGTCTTTTGCCTCTTTTTGAATCCTTAAAGCTTAGGTTAGTACCTGGTATGCTTGATAAATGCATATTGACTAACTCCAGACATGCTTCACCTCACTCTTGCCTAGACTCCCTCTGGAATCCTCTTCCTTCTTAAATGCCAAGTTGCCACCTTAAGAAACCTTTGCTCTTTCTCTCCACTCCTCACTTTCAAGCTCCCCTTTACATGTTGTCCTCTCTCAATTGGAATGAAAGTTTCTTTTTTCCTTTTTTAAAAAAATTATTTATTTATTTAGAATATTTTTCCATGGTTACATGATTCATGTTATTTCCCTCCCCTCTTCCCACCCCTTTCTGGAGCTGACAAGCATTTCTACTAGGTTATACATGTATCACTGTTCAAAACCTAATTCCATATTATTCATATTTGCAGTAGAGTGATCTTTTAATGCCAAAATCCCAATCATATCTCCATGGAACCACGTGATCAATCATATTTTTTCTTCTGCATTTCTGCTCCCACAGTTCTTTCTCGAGATGTGGATGCAGTTCTTTCTCCTAAGTTCCTCTGCATTGTCCTGGGTCATTGCTTTACTGCTAGTAGAAAAGTCTATTACATTCGATTGTGCCACAGTGTATCAGTCCCTGGGTACAATGCTCTCCTGGTTCTGCTCCTTTTCACTCTGTATCACTTCCTGGAGGTCGTTCCAGTTCACAGCACCAATAGTATTCCATCACCAACAGATACCATAATTTGTTCAGCCATTCCCCAATCAAGACACCCCCTCATTTTCCAATTTTTTGCCACCACAAAGAGTGCAGCTATAAATATTTTTGTATAAGTATTTTTCCTTATTATCTCTTTGGGAATCAAACCCAGCAATGATATGGCTGGATCAAAGGGCAGACATTCTTTTAAAGTCTTTTGGGAATAATTCCAAATTGCCTTCCAGAATGGTTGGATTAATTCACAACTCCACCAGAAGCATATTAGTCTCCCAATTTTGCTGCATCCTCTCCAACATTTATTATTTTCCTTTGCTGCCATATTGGCCAATCTGCTAAGTGTAAGGTGGTACCTCAGAGTTGCTTTGATTTGCATTTATCTAATCAGGAGGGAGTTAGAACACTTTTTCATGTGATTATTGATAGTTTTGATTTCTTCATCTGAGAACTGCCTATTGTGGAGGAGAGAAAATGGGAAAAGTCTGCAGCAGAGCTGGAGAAGCTGGGACTGCTGAGCTGTCACTCAAAGAGAGCATTCTAATTGGAATGGTGACCAGGAAAGACTGTTGAGAAGGATCTGACAAACTGAAAAAGTGGGTCTCTTTGCCTTGAGACAGAAAGGAAGAAGGACAAAAAGTCCTGCTCTCTGATTCTCTCTGCTGCACTACAGTGACTGAATTTCAAGACCTGTTAACCAATTTTCCCAATTCTGAACTATATTCCACCATCCTCCAACCTAGGAATTATTCTAGTATAAGGGAAACCCCAAATCCTCTTTCCCTCCATCTTCTTATCTTTTCCTTTCTCCCAAATAAACCTCTTACTTAATCTTAGAGAATAGAAAAGAGTGATTTACTTGATACATCATAATACTCACTCTGAGTTGATTTTAGAGAGACCAACAGAAGAATCAACTGAAAGGGGAGGGAGGAAGGGAGAAGGGACAAGGAGGGAGGTAACCAGGGAGGGTGAATGGAGGAAGGGAGGATATTGGCAGATCTGATCTTAAATTATCATTTCTACTTAAATAATCCCCTATTACACTATTCATATCCCTTGACCATGTGTCGATTGGGGAATGGCTTGACTTTTTGTAAATTTGACTTAGTACCTTATTTGGGAAATTAAACCTTTGTCAGAGAGTTTTGTTATAATGATTTTTCCCATTTTTTGCTTTCCTTCTAATTTTGGTTACATTTGTTTTGTTTATATAAAACCTTTTTAATTTGATGTAATCAAAATCACTCTGGAATGAAAGTTTTTTGAGGGAAAAGATTTTCTTGATTTTTTCTGTTTGAATCCCCACTACTTAGTACAGTGTCTGACACATAGTTGTGGTTGTTCATCTTTGATTTTGAAGAGGACTGATGACATTATGAGATGATGTCTTAAGTTATGGATGAGTTGGATTTCAGTGAGATAGAGTTGCACAAAGTCATCGGCCTCACTCTCTCTTCCAGAGTCATAGAAATCCAGGGGCAAGACAAAAGTTGAGTTTTTTTTTTTCTCCCTAGCAATAGTCCAGTATGCAGTGGATGACTTTGGCTTCTTTGATGTCTGACCAAACTCAAGGCACTCCACAATACCTGCCTCCTCTGCCTTCACAGCCAGTGGAAGAAACTGCTTTAATCTGCCCAAACCACTGGAGGAATTCTTTACATGCTACAGCTTCTTGGAGTCACAGATGAAAGTTGGGTGAAAGGTGAACACCAAAAGTAGATAAGCAGCCCTGAAAAGGCTAGTCCTACCTGAATACCCCATATACACCACAGAGTAAGCATTTAATAAATTGCACATAGTAAGCATTTAATAAATGTGTGATCTATCTATCTATCTATCTATCTATCTATCTATCTATCTATCTATCTATCTATCTATTTCTATCTAGGAGATATCCTGCATTTGGAAAGTGGTCTTGGCTTCCAGGATTTGTGAGGTGGTCTCAGAGGGAGTCCTGGTGACATGAGGACAGGTCCCTGGATGCTCCACAGTTCCAGAGATCTGTGCCATTGCCACACACCCATTGCCTCCAAAAAGTATGGTGAAACAAAGCAGAGTAAGTAATGACCAGAAGTGACAATATGTTCCAGGGCAAAAGGAGTTCTAAATTTAATCCTTGAAAGGGTCTGGGCTAAAGCCCCATCCTCCCTAGTCCAGTGGAGAAAAAGAGAGGATTCAGATAGGGTCCTAGTTGTCAGTGACAGTTCCCAACCTCCCTGGAGACCCCATCATAAAAGAGGATTGAGGCATTAATAACAAATCCTTATTATTTGCTTGCTAGATTCCAGCACTTTATCAAGGGCATTGTTTTCTCATATAGTTTGGGGACACTGGGTAGAATAGACACAGCTACCACATATGCAGATCTTGGGTAAGGAATGCTCCAAAACCAGTAGCTAGCTGAGAGTCATCATGGTTAGACCACTCACTCTCACCACTCCAATGATGACATCTTCATTCTTTTGGTTAAAGGTGCAGGGGATATTTAGCCTAGAGAAAGAAAGACTGGCTGTGAAGGAAAGTGGAAAGGAACAACAAAGGAGGAGTGGTAATGATAGGCATCTTCAAGTGTTTGAAGGACTGTCATAGAGATGATGGATATTTAATTTTCTGGGCCAGAGAAAAAAACCAGGACCAAGGTGAAAGTTGTAGGGAGGCAGATTCAGTCTGAATACAAGGAAAAATAAAAAAGTGTTGTGCACAGCAAATGGTCTGCCTGAGTGGGTTGTTGTTTCTCTATTATTTGAGGTTTTCAAGTGAAGGCTGGATAACCCTAAGACACTTAGGGCAAATTTCTGTTCGGTCTGGGTTGCACTTGCTGCCTTCTCCTTTTCTTTCTAATTCTCAAATTCTCTGATTCTGAGTGCTGTCAAGCTGAGATTCAAGTCAGGAAACCAAGGATGACCAAATGCACACTTTTATTCCCAGGGATAAGATTGGAATAATCTCTATGAACATGTCCCCTCTGAATTCAAGAGCTTTGCCTGAAATCTCTTTGCCATCTCTTACAAGTGGTTTCTATCATTTAAAAAATTTTTAATTTATTTGTTTTTTTTTCATCAAAATACCCATTTAACTCCTTCCCCTTCCCCATTAAAAAAGAAGGGGGGGGGAAAACCAAACATTTGTAACAGATATACTCAGTCAAGCAAAAAAAAAATCATATAGTGGCCATGTCTAAAAATATATTGGGGGGGGGCAGCTGGGTAGCTCAGTGGATTGAGAGTCAGGCCTAGAGACAGGAGGTCCTAGGTTCAAATCTGACCTCAGACATTTCCCAGCTGTGTGACCCTGGGCAAGTCATTTAACCCCCATTGCCTAGCCCTTACTACTCTTCTGCCTTGGAGCCAATACACAGTATTGACACCAATACACAGTATTGACTCCAAGCTGGAAGGTAAGGGTTTAAAAAAAATTTTAATAATAAAATAAAAATATATGTGGAAGTTGAAGTTTTTTTTGTTCATGATTTTTCCCTCCTTTTGTAGTATCGTTCTTCTTCCCTACCCCTAGGTTTCTTTGGAGGCTTGTATTTACATTTCAGAATTTCTACATAGCTCTAGTCTTTTCATCAGGAGTGCTCAAAAATCTTCTATTCCATTAAAGATACATTTTTTTCCTTGTAAGATTATATTCAGCTTTTGCTGGTGGTTACTGAAAGATAGTTGGCTATCAATTGCAGAAGCAGAAGGTAAGGTCAAGAAAGAACTGAACATACTATTCAGGAAGGTCTCATGACAAGTAGCCTAGGATGTAGTTGTTCATCCTTCATTTTCAAAAAAGACCAATGATATCGCAATGTTCCAGATTCTAGCCTAGGAGGAAGCAGACACTACTTGTTTGACCCTGAACACTTAAACCTCAGTTTGCCTCAGTTTCCTCAACAGTAAAATGAGAATAATAAGAATAGCACCTACCTCCAAGGATTGTGAAATCAAATGAGATAATATTTGTAAAAAAAGTACTTAGTGCAGTACCTGGCACATTGTAGGTACTATACAAATTCTTGTTCCCTTCCCTTCTCCTTTCTACTACCTACCTCCTTCAAAAAAGATGTTTATACTCACTAGGCTCCACTTCATTTCCATATTACTTCTCAACCCTTAAATATATAACTCCTGATTCTACTACTTGTCTGAAACCACTTAATAAATCCAAGACCTTTTTCTCTCCTCATTTTTCTTGGCCTCTCTGCCTCCTATAACACTGTCAGCCAGCCTCTGTTGGCTCCCAGAGAATGCTTTTTCTAGACTTGTCTTCCTAACCAACTGTTCTTTCTCAGTTATCTTTGCTTATCACAACTCATCTTTTATCCCCTCTCCATGGGTGTCTCCCTAACTTTGTCCTGGGCTCTCTCAGTTATCTTTTTTGTTTCCATAGGTTTAATTACCATCTCTCTCTGCAGATGACTCCCAGACCAATACATCCAAACTTCACCTCTCTCCTGAATGCCAACTCAATATCCTGGCCTTCACTTCTTAGATGTTCCAATGGCTTCTCAAACTAAATATGTAAAAACCATAACTGGCCATCTTCTCCTTCCCTGTCCCTAACTCTCTAATCTACACCTCCTTCAAACTTCCCAATGAAAGGTACCACTTGCTCCCCATCCCAATGAAAGGTACCACTTGCTCCCCATCCCAATGGAAGGTACCACCTGCTCCTAATCATCCAGGTCTGGGAATGAAGACTCATTTTTTACTCTACCCTCTCATTACAGCTCTCTCATTTGGTACCTTCTCAACATACTCAGGGCTACTAGCCTAGACTAGTCAATGAGCAAACATTTGTAAATTAAAGCACATAGCTTAGTGGTGGGGCAAAGAAAGGCAAAACTATGGACTCTGCTCTCAAGAAGCTCATAGCCCATTCAAGGAGACAACATGCAAATAATGGTGCATTATTCCCACAAATGGAAAGTAGTAACAGAGGGTCCTCCCAGCAATGGGGGATTAACTGGGAAAGGCTTTCTGCAGGGCAGGATTTGAATGGAATCTTTTTTTTTCATCTTTTCATTTTTATATCAAACCTGTTATTTTATTAGGAGAGAGAACTAGTAAGAAACTTCCTGTACTAATGCAGATGGATGCTACTTTATAATTTATACTCTTATCAAGTTGAGACACAGAGAAGTTAATTAACTTCCCTATATGTGTCCAAGGCATAATTTGAACCCAGGTATTCCTGACTTCAAAGCAAGATCTGTTGAACCACAGCTGCCTCCAATTTGAGCTGAAAGGAATATAGGGAGACTAAATAGAGGTAAGCATTCCTGGCATGGGAAGCAGCTAATAAAAAGGCACAGAGTGTGGCTATGGAGGATTTTATTCAATGAACAATTAGTATGCTAACATAATTGGATTAGAGAGTACATGAGTGGGAGACCAGAAAGGTAGGAATGGTCAGTGGTCATGAAAAACTTTAATAGCCAAACAGATAATTTAATATTTGATTCCAGAAATAACAATTTATTGGGTTGGGAGTGACATGTTCAATGTGAGCCTTGGAAGAGTACTTTGGCAACCAAGTGGAAGATGGATTGGAATAGAGCAAGATATGAGTCAGGGAGAACAATGAGAAGGTTTTTACCTTAGTCTATGCCAAAATGGTGGCCATATGAGTGCAGAAAAGGGCACATATATGAAAGATGTGAAAAATAAAAACAATAAGACTTCAGACTCTCATCACTTTTTTTAACTCTTACCTTCTGTCTTAGAACTGCTACTAAGTATTGGTTCCAAGGCAGAAGAGTAGTAAAGGCTAGGCAACTGGAGTTAAGTAACTTGTCCAGGGTCACACAGCTAGGAAGTATCTTAGACTGGATTTGAATCCAGGACCTCCAGTCTTTAGACCTGGCTCTTCATTACTTTCCTATGCATTTGCAATCATCTCCTTTCAAAATGATCTCCTTGCTTGCTCTCCACTCTCCAATCCATCCTCAACACAACAGTGAACATGAGCAATCTGATCGTGTCATTCCCTCGCACCAAGCCTATTGTATCTGGTGTTGAAGGCTCCCTACAGTCTGGTTCCAACTTACTTTTCCATCTGTATTTAATATCATTTCTCTCCCTTTCATTCCTTTACTTGCCAGTTAAGTTATTCCACACTTTTGTAATGTTATCTCCTGTCTCCATGAATTCATAAAAGCCATCCATCCATTACTGAGGGCAACTAGGTGGCTCAGTGTTAGGCCAGAACTCAGGAAGATTCATCTTCATGTTCATGAGTTCAAGTCTGGCCTCAGACACTAGTTATGTGACCCTAGCCTAGTTGCTTAACCCTGTTTGCCTCAGTTTCCTATCTATAAAATGAGCTAGAAAAGAAAATGGCAAACAACTCCAGCATCTTTGCCAAGAAAACCCCAGATGTGATCATGAAGAGTCATGTATGACTAAAAAAATGAATGAACAACAAATTCTACCATTCTTGGAATGTTCCCTTCTCACCTATACTTCTCAGAATCCTGGTCTTCCTTCAGTGCTTAATTCAGGAGCCGCTTCCTATTTGAAGTTCTTCCAGATTGCCCATTTTCCAAGATGCTAGTGTTCTCCTGATCCTCAAATGACCTTTTCTCTGCTCACAATTAATCTCATTAATAGAATGTAAGCTCCTTGAAGACAGGAACTATATTCTTCTTGTCTTTTCATTGCAGGAACCCAGAAAGAGACTTTGCATACAATAGATATTTGTTAAATTTGTTGGACTGGCTTAAATTGAATTCTTGTGCCAGGTCCTATTGGCACACTTGTTCTTGATCCAGTTATTTCATCCCTATCTCTTTCCTAGTATCCAGACTCTGTGATAAGATCATATATTTAGAACTAGAAATGACCTTCTGGATCAGTGATGGTGAGCCTATGGCACAGGTGCCAAAAATGGCACACAGAATGCTCTCTGTGGTCACTCGGCCACCCTCCCACCCTCCAGAGTTTGTTCCTAGAAAGGCAGAGGGAATTCAGGGGAAGCTGCTCCCTTCACCTTCTCCACTATGACTGATGACACTATTTCACATCACCTGCCCCTAAGCCCAGCAGCCCAGTGGGAGTGCTTCCTCCCTCCCCTCTGTTGGGTAAAGAAGGGGGCATGGCACATGGTCTCTGGGGGGGGGCATCCCAGCTCAGTGGGGGGGGGGGTAAGGTGAGAGCAGGGCCCAGCACTCCATCTCTAAAAGGTTCACCATCACTGTTCTAGGTTGTTCAGTTCAACCTTCTCATTTCATAGTTTTGAGGCAGCTAGGTGACACAATGAGTATTTAGTACTAGATCTGGAGAGTTCAGAAGGCCCAAGTTCAAATCTAACTTCTAATACTTACTAGCTATGTGTCCTTCAGCAAGTCACTTAAATGCTATTTGCCTCAGTTTCTACATTTATAAAATGATAAGATAATAATGCATTTCTCCAATGCCCATAGGAGATAATTGTTATTATTATTAAGATAAAATGAGATATTTGTAAAGTACTTTGCAAACCTTAAAAGGCCACATAAATGTAAATTATTATTATTATTATTCATGAAATGACTTGCCCTGGATGAAACAAATAGAAAGTTATAAAGCAAAGTTTTTAAGTCTCAGATTCCAAAACTTTCTGTTTCATCCCACTGCCTATTCCTAGCCTCGGTTTCCTAGTCTGTAAAATACAGATGATCCTTTTTTCTGCCTACCCCACAGTGCTGTAGTTTGGAAAGTGCTTTAGACCACAGTGTCATAGTCACAGGATTTAGGTTGCTGTCCCCTTTGAAGCGAGGGGTCTGGACAAGCTAATCTCTGAGGCTCTGTTTCTCTTCAGCTGGGTATTAGGACAGGATTGGCTACTGTCATGCAGTTCGGCTGTACATGGGCCACTGACTCTCTTTCAGAAGGCCAGGGGTGGAAGCCAGCCAAGAAGGGCTTTGATGGGCTTCTGATATGGAAATTAAGGCTTGGCTTCCCAGACATCTTTACAAGGACCATCTGGTTTGGGTCATGAGGCTGAATGAGTATGTTTCATAGATACACACATACACACACACAGAGGGGTGACTTCAGTGCCCAGGAACCCCCTTGACTGTCTCCCACCTCCACCTCCCAGGGTGTCTCAGAGTGTCCCCACCCTCCTCTCCCAGGGAGTGGAAAAGGGAAATTTTCCCCTTTGGAATGTCTTGCTCCAGATCTTGAAAAGTCAGCATTTGTACTGAATTAGCAATAGGCACAAGTCAGAGAATCAGAGCATTTTCTACCACAATA
Organism: Monodelphis domestica; assembly: GCF_027887165.1. Lineage (NCBI taxonomy): Eukaryota > Metazoa > Chordata > Mammalia > Didelphimorphia > Didelphidae > Monodelphis > Monodelphis domestica. The sequence goes on from NC_077230.1 coordinate 341,998,773, forward strand.
GCCCTTTGAGGATACGATTCTAGATCTTGAAGGGTCTTTGGGACCTAGAACCCACACCATCAGAATCAGAACAGAGAAAGCACCTTGGCGGTACCTGGATAGAGTGCCAAGTGGGGCGAGACTCAGAGGCAACAAGAGAGAAATTCACATCTAGCCTCGGATACCAAATCAGCTGGTTGGCTCCGGGCAAGTCACTTAATCTCTGTTTGCTTCAGTTTGCTCATATGGGAAATGGGATCATAATAGCACCTACTTTCAATCCCCTCCTTTTACACCCTGAAGCTCCGAGAGGGGAAGGAACTTGCCCAATGAGTCACCATGAACTAGGGATGAGGCATCATGGCATAGGGGTCCAGCACTGGACTTGGAGCCAGGTGATTCCAGCTTGAGTTACTGGCCTAAAACTCTTTACTTCCCTGAATTGAGTTCCTCATTTGATTAAAAAACAGAATGACCCATACTGCCCAACCTCCAAGAATTCATAGGTTTATTTAGAGCTGGAAGTGACTCTAGAGGTCATTGAGTCTTCCCAATTTTACAGACAAGGAAACCAAGGCACAAAGTAATACAGCCTGTGTCTTGCTGATGCCAAATTCAATGACCTCCCCACTAAGCAATGCTCCTCTTCAGGTAATGGAACATTTATTTGGTAGTTTAATATGCAAGGGAAAGACTATTTATAAAAGGTACAGTGCTGGGGGAGTGGGAGCTATTGATTTTTTACCCAGTTCTCCTCACTCACCACTGGAGGAGGAAATGGCAAACGCCTCTAGTATTTTTGCCAAGAAAATCCCAAATGGGGTTGGAAAGAGTTGGATATAATTGAAAAATGAACAACCTCATTCTCTTCCCAGATTTCTTCCAATATATGATACGCGTATATGTAATAATAATAATAGCTAACATTTATACAGCTCTTACTATGTGCCAGGCATTGTGCTAAGTGCTTTACTCTCCTTTGATCCTCATTATAACTCTAGGAAGTAGGTGCTATCAGTATACCTATTTCACAGATTAAAAAACTGAGGTTAAGGGACTTACCCAGGGTCCTACAACTAATATATGTCTATGGTCGGGTTTGAGCTTAGCTATCACTGGCTCTAGTCTTGGCACTCTATCCACTGCACTGTCTAGCTGCCCAAGCATTCTCCCCCAGCTAATAATCCTTTACACCCATATAGAAGTATAGAGAAGAAGAGCTTTCCCATCCATTTTCAGGTTTGAGCTTCATAGTCATTAGTGTTCTGGGGAAAGAGGAGGGGAGAAATGATTGTCCCCATTTAACTAAGATGGAAATTGAGGCCCAGAGAAGTAAACTACTCGGCTAATGTTAACCCAGATTGCCTGCTTGTCCAGAGTCCTTCCTCATAGATTGTGGGTCAGCGTAAGAAATTAAATGGGAATTTGGGGGAAGTTTTGTGGAAGTCGCTGATGACACACACACGCCAGCGGATGACGCAGAAAATGTTTAGACGCCATAAAGCCTATGACCCAATACTCAACCCAAATTTTACAATAGGATACTGTAAACTTCTATAAAAGGAAAAAGAAAAATTCCAACTTCTCTGGCATGGAGGGCCAAAAACATGTATAATTTTCCCGATCACAGGCGCACCGTGCCCCCAACTCCTGGGCTGTGGGGAGGGATCGCTGGAGGTATATATGTGTATATAGAGTCTGACACAGACATGATATCCGCAGGAGCTCCGAGGAGAGGAGGGACTGACCACTGGGGGGGAAGGAGTTAAACAAAATTGAGCAAAGCCATTTATCAGAGCCTCCTTTCCTCCAAGCCTGCCTCCCCTCCAGACAGTGAGCTGGCCTTCCCCCAAGACAGAGCAGGGGCTCTGATCCCGGAGCTTGGTGGAGGGGCCTCTCTGCCATTCCAAAGCCAATGGGCACTTAGGAAAGTCAGCAGGGGTAGGAGAGGGGGGGAGAGGGGGCTGTTCCAGACTGGTTTCAAGGGAGGCAGGCCAGTATCACTCATTCATACTAATTGAGGGCAAGGCGAAGTCTGACTGGGGGAGCAGGAAAGAATGATTTCCAGGCTCTTTGGGACAAAGTTCAGCTCTGGGACTGAAAGTCCTTGAAGATCAGAATTGAAAAGTAGTCTTAGAAATAATCAAATCCACGCACCCCTAGCCCCCCGCCCCCCAACACACCCTTCACAGTGGAGGGAAGTGAGCCTCAAAGAGAGAGAACTCTCCACCATCACCCAGGGAAGAGCCAAGGGTGCAACCCAGAGCTCCAAAATCCCCATTTTCCATCATTTTTTAAGTTCTTTGCCCAGTTCCACTCCAAAGAGTGGGTTCTCTCCTCCAGCTTTCAGATGGCAGTCAAAAATGTTCTCCCTCTCTGGGCACACCTTGAGGACTCAGTAGAGAATATTTGGTGCTCAGTGAAGTGACTTACTAAGCTACAGAATTAAATTCCCACCACCCTGGCTTTTGCCCAGAGCGCCTGAGGAACTTGGAGGAGCAAGGAGAGGCCCTACACTCCTTTGTCCCCCTTCCCTGACCACCTTAAGGGCTTCCAGAGGTTGGAGGGCTTAGAATTGTTGGAGGGAATACCCAGTCCCACCTAGGGTGACTTCATTGCACCCAGAATAGAACTGCCTGCTTTGAACCTCCATCTCCTTCCCTCCCTTGCACACCCCCAAATTGCCCAAAGCCCAGTTTTAGCTAGTTAGGAATTGGGCGGTTTGAATATTGCCTCTCCATTTAGAATGAGAACTTCTTTCAGGCAGAGACTGTTTTTCACCTTTATTCACACACCCAGCTAATAACATTTTCCATTTATAAAGCTCTTTAAGGACTGCAATGTGCTTTACACGTCCTTTGAAACCCACAACGGCCCATGGAGGCAGGTGCTATCATTAAACCCATTTTACAGATGAGATGACTGAGGCTGAGAGAAATGAAGTAGCGAGTAAGAGGCAGAGGCAGAATTCAAATCCAGTCTTCCCATTTTCCCAACTCTAAGCTTCACTAAATATTTACTTCTTTTGCTAGAGCTCTTTGAGGTTTAAAGATTTCCATCCTCACAGATGCAGGCAGTGCAATGACCATGATCCATCCCCATGTTGCAGATAAGGAAACTGAGGCTTTGAGAATGTCAGCGCCTTGCCCAAGGTCAGAGAGCTGGGAATCATCAGAACCAGCGGAGATCCCGTTCATCTTACACCAGGTTTAGTCATCTTTCCTCTAAATCACCAATCAATTAATAAACAGTTATTAAGCGCCTACTATGTACCAGGGACTGTGCTAAACCCTGTGGGTGACTGAAATAGTCTTTCTGGGCAGGAGCACATCCTTCCCCTGCCTTTCGCTACTCCTGGCCCCAGCCCCAGCCCGCCACACCTCATCTCCCTCCCGCCTCAGGACCCAGCTGCTCCCGAAGTTCCAGGTTCCTTGCCAGCACCCAGGGGCTGCTCAGCTGTCAATCAGGCAGCTTCTGGGTGGCTAATAATGGACCCCCTCTGTCGGAGTGATTCAGGCTCCTCCTGGCCCAGAAGGAGGCTCCCATCAGGCCAGATTCCAGGACCTTCTAAGCCAGCTCCTGGCAGATGGGCCTGGGCACTGGCCAGAGGACAGGGCTCTCCTCCCCATCCCAGATTCTGAGGCTCCCCAGCTTCTTTGCTCCCCCTTCACAAGGCCTCTCCAAAGAGCCTCCAATTGGAAGAGGAGCTAGAGGGGCCCCCAGACTCTCATCTGGCGGGGGGACAGAATGGTGGGGGGAAGGCTGGAGGTCATAGTGTCTCGGGGTCCTAGAGTCCCAGCAGAGATGATTTTAGGGCCCGTTGAAGTCAGAGGTTCTTCTTTTATGTGTATATCAGACTCCTTTGGCAGCAGTCTGGTGAAGCTCATGGACCCCTTCTCAGAATCAAACAGGAAGTAGGAGTACAAAGAAAACCAATTGTGCTGAAATAGAGTTATCAAAATATATTTTTTTTAAAGTTCATGGACCTCGGTTTAAAATCCCCTGATTTCAGCCCATTTTAGAGATGAGGGAATTAAGGTCCAGAAAGATTAAATACTCTGCCCAAGGTGGCTCAGCTGAGGGACACCCAGCAAACGGGCTGCATATTCCTAAAATATCACCCACCAGCTGGCTAAGGAGGCAGGGAGGAGAGACTGACATATGACCACAAATAAATGACCGTTTGAAACAAAGTGATGAGAGCTATATAAAAGAGGCAACCAAGTGGGGAGGGGGAAGGTGCCCAAAAGAAGAGACCCCTTCCAGGTAAATAACTGGTATGTACATAGTTGTTCAGGGGACAGCAAGGTGGCTCAGTGCATTGAGAGACAGGAGGTTCTGGGTTCAAATCAGATCTTAAATACTTCCTAGTGTGACCCTGGACAATCACTTAACTCTGTTTGCATCAGTTTCCTCATTTATAAAAATGAGCTGGAGAAGGAAATGGCAAACAATTCCAACGTCTTTGCCAAAAGGGAAAGTACAAACTAGGGGAAAAAAAACTTTTACAGCAAATTTCTTGAGAAAGGCCTCATTTCTCAAATATATAGGAAAAATTAATCAGATTTATAAGAACACCAGCCATTCCCCAATTGACAAATGCTCTAAGGAGAGCAACTGTATCTTTGCCAAGAAAATCTCAAATGGAGTCCCACAAAAAGTCAGACACGACTGGAATGACTAAACAACAACAAAAAATAGTTGTTCACTTAATAAACTTCTGGATAATAATTCACATTCCTTTGATTTACAAACCACCTTTCTCACCGCCATCTAGTGAGCTAGAGAGTATAAGGAGAATCCTTCCAAGTGAGGAAACTGAGGTCTGAGTTAGAGATTTGTCCATGAACATATAACTAGTAAGTGTCAGAGCTTGGATTAATAATAGTAACTGGCATTTATATAAGACTTTAGGTTTTCAAAGTATTTCACATGTCATATCATTTGGTCCTTACAACAACCCTGTGAGAGAGGTGTAATTTTGTTCCCATTTTACAGGTGAGGAAACAGAGGCATACAAAGGTTAAATGACTTGTCCAAGGGTACACAGCTCACAAACATCTGAGATAAGATTTGAAAACAAGCCTTCCCAAAGCCAGTTCTTACAGCTCTATCTTTTGTATCACTTGGCTCCCTCCTAGAACACAGGGCTCCTGGTCCAGGGCTCTTTTGACCATTCCACACTGCGTGTCTGGGATCAGGGAAGGCTCTCAGGAGGAAATGGTCCCTTTCAACAAAGATTGGAAGAGAGACAAGGGATAGTGGAGGATGGTAGATTCCAAGGACCGAATGACAAGAAGAATGGGATGTTCAAGTATTTGGGGTCAGCAAGTGCTCTTCCTGCATGATGGCTCATCTCTCATCAACCTTTGCCCAGACTACACTGCCTTAATCTTCTCCTTCCTCTCCCCTTTCTTAGCTCAAACATCACTCCTACATTTAGCTTCTCCTGATCTTCCCTTCTACTTCTTACACCTTTCGATCCCACTGGCTGTCTTGGATTTGTTTTATATGAATTTTCCATTTACTTATCTGCTCACGTTAATTCTCAGCTTGGAATATAAATTCCTTGAATGGAGTAACAATTTAAATCTTTGTATATCCAGCATCTAGAACACAGTAGGCATTTAATAAATTAATTAATTAATTAATTAATTTAATTAAAATTCTTACTGATTGGTTGATTGATTGATGTGAGGGCAATTGTAGAGAATAAGGTCAGAAAAACAGATGGAAGCCGAATTGTGGAGAACCTAGAATTCTTTTAGTGAGCTAATATGGATGAATAGATGGATGGATGGATGGATGGATGGATGGATGGATGGGGAGAAAAAAAACCCCAAACCAGACAATATTAATCATAGAATGAGTGAGGAGGGGATTTAGAAATTATATAGTCCAGAATTCTCATTTTACAAATTGAGAGACTGAGGCACATAGTGAAATAACTTGCAACAAGGGCAATAGTGTATATGCATTCAATAAATGTTTGTGAAATGATTGTTGCTTGATTGATGAAACTAAAGCTGGAATGAATGGGTTTGGGCTCTCTTTTTTTTTTAAACCCTTACCTTCCATTTTGGAACCAATACTGTGTTGGTTCCAAGGCAGAAGAGTGGTAAGGGCTAGGCAATGGGGGTCAAGTGACTTGCCCAGGGTCACAGCTGGGAAGTGTCTGAGGCCAGATTTGAACGTAGGACCTCCTGTCTCTAGGTCTGACTCTCAATCCACTGAGCCACCCAGCTGCCCCCTTGGGCTCTCTTTTGACCTTCCCTTTCCCCTGATCTCCATGAATCAGAGTGTTTCAGAAGGGTGGGGACAATGAGCAATTGTCAAAAATCCTCAGGGTTTGTCCAAACTTGGCTTGGGTGATTTTCCAATGAGGGAAAGGATGCAGGAGCTTCCCTGGCCTGGCCTCTTGAATAACTAGATCCTCCAAGCAGCATCCCAACAAATCTGGTTACTAGGTCGGTTGCTAAAGCCATCTATCATCAGGCACTTCCCTTTCTGTGTCTCCCTCCAAGCCAGCCCCAGTCCAAAAGATCAGTCCACCGAACAGTCCACCCTTTCCTTTGCTGACCTTGGTCTTTACAGAGAACCTATCGAGTTTCATCTAAGCTCCTGCTGAACGTACTATAGGGTCACGGCTCATCTGGCGTCTGGATTCAGTCTTACGTATGCCTTTAGTCTGGGGCCAAGTTCAGGGTTCATTTTGAAGCTCTATTTGGGAAAGGGTGAAGACAGTCTGGAGATAGGCCAAATACCGAGTGAGAGCGCAAAACACTGAAAATGACCTGGGACTCAGTCCAGGTCTGGGATTAGAATTCAGCCTGTATCTGGGATGATAGGGTGACATAGGATTTAGAGCTTGGAGAACTTTAGAGATAGAGAACCCCTTTGACAGTCGGAGAACATCTAAAGACCCCTTCTCAGGAAAATGTTTTGAAATGCATAAAATAGAATGCAACTGATTACAAAGGAAATCAATTTTGGAGAAATAAGACTAGAGTTTTTGTCTTTGTTTTGTTTATTTTCCCATCCAAATCCAGGGGCCCCTGAAATCTTTCTATGAACCCAGATTAAGAAACCCTGTGTTAGCTGAACTCCCTCATTTTATGGAAGAAACCCAAAGCTAGAGAGATGGGGTAACAATGTTACCCAGGAATCAGACCCTAATCCAAGTCTAGGACTAGAACTGGGGAGATAGCAGTGTATTGCTTGGGTTAGGGGAAGTGTATTGCTTCGTCCTGGGGAAGGCTCACTGAATTCCAAATGAGGCCAGACTCCCTTACAGAGAAGAGATGCCTCAGAGCAAACATCCCTCTTCCCTTCATTGCCATAACTTGGAAGCCTCATATTGGGGAGCGGAGGGAAGGGAGCAATGTCATTTCCATCTACAAAGTGTTATTATTATTATGCTTATTATTGTTGCCCAGCAGCCCTCCTGCCTCCTGACCCTGGAGGGAATTGTAGGGAGGAGGGAAAGGCCCCAGGAGTCGAGTGTTCCACTTTGATGGGCAAGCTTCCCATGCTCCAGTTTCTATTTTGGCCCCCTGTTTCCCGGCCCTACAGGGTTCTCAGTGGGGGAACTTCCACCAAGACTGCACAGCCTACTGTCACCATATCCCTTTCTCTCCAAAATAGTCTCTGATTAGAATAAAGAGAGACAGGATGGAGTTTAGGTCATCTTTTGTCAAGGTGGGAAATAACCAAACTTCATTCATTCCATCATTCATTCAAACTTTGTTCCTGAAACTTACATACACATTCATGTGTTGGCATAGAGGGAGACAGAAATCTGCTAAATGTGACCCATACCATTATTCAATTTGCAATATATATATATATATATATATATATATATATATGTATATATATATATATGGCGAGAGAGAGAGAGAGAGAGAGAGAGAGAGAGAGAGAGAGAGAGAGAGAGAGAGAGAGAGAGAGAGAGAGAGAGAGAGGAAGAAAGGGAGTTCTTAAAATGACATCCAGATCATTTCAATTTGGATGGGAAAAATTATATCTTTATCTTCAATTACTTCTAACTGAAATTTAGCATTTTTTTCTAGTGAGGATTTTTTGAAATTGCTCTAAAGTGTCCTTAGGTTTTCCTGTTACTGGCCAAAGGGTCTATGACATACTAAAAAGATAAGAACCCCTTATGGTGTAGTAAGAGAGAAAATGGAGGTACATAAATGATAGAAAGGGGATGAGACAAGAAAGAAAGGATTTACAATAGATTTGAGAACAGAAATGATCATAGATTACATGGAATCTTGATGTCAACATTAGAGCAGCAGGAAGCATGGGAGGAGAAAAGAAGAGACCCAAGGTAGAGCCAGTTAACTTGACCTAGATGAAGATCTAGCAAATAAGACTGAAGGAGCAAGCATACAGGAAGGAGGAGAACCAGGACAGAGCAGAATCACAACAAACTAAAGAGAAAAGAATTTCAAAGAGAGAAATGATTGACAGTGTAAAAGTTTGCATAGAAGTCATGTTAGAAGAATATTAGAAAGGACCTTTAGATTTGACAGTTAAATCCTTAGGAACTTTGGAGAGAGTAGTTTCAGGTTAATGATGAGGTCAGAAGCTGGATTCCTCAGAGAGTTGAGAGTAAGAGGCAAGAAATTGGTGGCATTAATTGTAAACAAACTTTCCTTTTTGTATACTCATTGCACATATTTAAATTGTTCATTTTTGCAAGCAATCTTATAAAACTCAAACCCCCAAACAAAAACCCAAATAAAGATTGGGAAAATCACATGCTTTCATCTGCATTCTGACCAATAGTTCTTTCTCTGGAGGTAGATGGTATTCTCTGTCATAAATTCCTCAGAATTGTCCAGGATAGTTATATTGCTGGTAATTGCTAAGGAATCACAGTTGACCATGCCACAATATTGCTGTTACTCTGAATAGTGTTCTCCTGGTTCTGCTTATTTCACTTTGCATCAGTTAGACAAACTTTTCAAGAAGATTAGTCACAAAAGGCAGGAGAGATATGGAATGTTACTGGTGAAGATGGATGGATCTAGTGAGGAGTTTTTGAGGATGGGGGATACATTAATGTTTGTAGCCAGTAAGGAAGTAACCAGTAGAAAGGAGGAAATGAAAGATTAGTAAGAAAATGGAGCTTATAGAAGGAGCAATCTACCGGAGAAGACAGGATAGAATGAGAACACTTGTGTATGTGGAGGGGATTGCCTTGGCAAGAAGATGAGACACAAAGTTGAAGAAAAACACAGGGAGAGGGGAAACTTTCAAGTAATATAAGATGAGGAAAAGGAAAGAAGAGGGTACTCTCGGGAAATGGTATCCATTTCTTTCAGTGAAACATGAGGCAAGGTCCTCAACTGAGAATACTGGAGGAAGGGGAGTTATGGGAGATTCAAGGAAGAATGAAAAGTTTTAGAAGAGTTGCTGTGAGATGGGATAAGGAATTGGTTAAGGAGGTATAAAAGAATTGCCTTAAGGCAATTGAAGGCATTGAAATTATATAGCTAGTTTGTAATGGACTCAGTCACCATGGTTTTATGATTTTTCTCTAGTGCCAGTTAGCAACTAATAAATAAGAGCAAAGAAGATGGATGATGGGACTAATCTAAGATTGGAATTTAGTAAAGTAGAATTGGCAATAGGGCCAGGAGATAGGTAAGGGTTTCTGGTATAGTGTCTTAGAATAGGATACTATCATAAGAGTATATACTAATATAAAGAATAGCATAGAGTTGGATTAGTTTACCAAGAAGTAGAAATAGGTAAGGGAGAAGAGTGTAGCTACTGTAGGACAATAGCTTGGGAAAGAGTATGGGGTGGAGAGAATGAAGGTCATGGTAAGGACAAAGAATAGGGTTAGCATTTGCAAGGAAGTGAGATGTGTAAAAATTAAAATTAATCTCAAATAGTAAAAATATTTTAAAGAGATTTATTAATGATCATTAGAAATAAAGGAGTGAAAAAGGTAACAAAATAAAAAACAAGTGCCCATGGCTAATCTATCTATTCAAAAAGCCTGCTTACCACCACAGTCACAACCCAGGAAGCCAAGAGACCAAGACCAGAAACACCACTGAATTCCTGTCTACAGGAAGTACATAATGATGGGAAGTCAGTGGGCTCCTGGGAAATGCAGTTTTTAGGGTAACATTTCCAATTATACAGATGGAATGACAACAGTGAAGGGAAAGATAAGAGAAATTCAGAGTTCATTAGTAGGAAAGTGAAACACGTGAGAATCATTAAAAGTATAGCCTTCAGACTTAAGCAAGATCCTGTGTCTAACCATCTCTGTGTGTAGCTGAAATGAAGTGGTGGAGTAAAAATTAAGGGAAAGAAGTAAATTCAGTAACTGAGAGGTTAGGGTATTCTTCCCTTGTTGTGTTATTATGGTAGGACCTTGTTTTATACAAACACAACACATGCAAATTCAGGTATACATGGCTGTCAATCAAAAAAATGAAGACAATTACAAAAATGAATAATGTAGAAAATGGTATAAGTGATAACATTTGTATAACCCAGTGGAAGTGCTTATTGGATCTTGGAGAGGGGAGAGAAAGAAAAATGAAATATGGAAACATGAAAAAATATTTTAAAAATTAAAAAAATAATAGACAGAAAAATATGTAAAACAAATTTTTTAATTATGCCCTAAATCCATGCCATTTTCCCCAAGTGGCATGAAGTCTCATAGCATTTGGCTCAGTCACACTCATTCTCACTCTGAGAAATGTTAGCATGAATCATAACATTGTTTTTCACCAAACAGCTCCCACATTAGTCTTTGTCCAGAATTCTCACTTGGTAGCACGTCATATCCGCTTCAGAGCAATGCTTCTTTTTGTTTCATTAATGCTATTTAGTTATTAATAATAGTGCCAAAGTACAAGAGTAGGGATGCTGACAGCTCTGACAAGTCTAATAAAAGTTGTAAAGTGCCTACATATGTTCATACAATAAATACTTATTAAAAATGGGGTTTGTTATTATGCATGATTTTCAACTTATGTGAAGGGTCTTAGAATGCATTAGTCACGTAAAATGGGGTCCTGCTGTACTGCCTTATTTTATCAAATGCATTTGATTTAAGCTAATTGTATCTTCTAGCAAACTAGTAAAAAGTGAACGCACTGATAGGGGCTCATGAGCTATGGTAGTTTTTTTGAGCGTATGTGGGCCAGTCAAACCCTTAAACCTGTAGGAACAGCTTTTATGGGGACACTAAAGAGAAGTTTTGTATAAGAAGGGGATCCTTAGGTATTATATAATAATAATATAACCTACTTAATAATATGAAGCTTTGTATTCTTTAAATCTATATCCATGACCTCATTTCAGCCTCCAAAACAGCCATGTGGGGGGAAGTATTTTGTTGTTTAGTCATTTTTCAGTCATGTCCAACTCTTTGTGACCTTTTTGGGGTTTTCTTGGCAATGATACTGAAGTGGTTTGCTATTTCTTTCTCTAGCTCATTTTACATATGAGGAAACTGAGGCAAACAGGATTACAGTGACTTGCTCCAGGTCCCCCAGCTAGCAAGCGTAAGAAGCCAGATTTGAACTTCCTGACTCCAGGTCCAGCACTCTATCCACTGTGCCATCTAGCTGCTCAGAGAAGTATAAGTTCCTTGTTTTACTGGAATTCAAGATCATAGACTGAGAAACAGAAGAAAATTTTGAGTTCATCAAATTCAATGTCATCATTTTACAGATGAGAAAATTCAAGTCCAGATAAAGTCTTTTTAGCCCCTTCCGAGGCTTTTTGTCAATGAGGGCTGAAGCTATGGGAGTCCATAAGTATAGGAGTGACCATACCTCCTCCCATCCCCCTCCTGGGGATGTCCCAGGCATGGCTCCTTTGGCCTGGGAGAGCTGGGACATCAAAGCCAGGGGATTTCTAGGAAAAAGGGGGCCAGGAAGGCCAGGGATACTTCCTGCTCTAATGAGTACAGGAAACATCAGGACAGCCTCCCAAAGACCTTGCATCAGCCAGGGCCTAACCCCAGATCCCAGAGAAATTCCATAGAATTTAAAGCTATAGGAGACCTTAAGAGATTATCTAGCACAAACCCCCTCTGTTCATGCTAGATAATGGGATAGCCGAGGCTCAGGGAAGAGTAGTAACTTGTCTAAAATCACACAGCAAGTTAACGGCTGAGCCAAGATAAGAGCCCAGGTCTTCCGATTCCCATTCCAAAATTGTTTGTGCTTTATGAGATCTTTAGAGCTAGAAGGAATCATCTAAACCAAGCCCCTTATTTTACAAAGGAGGAAATGGCATCCCAGAGAAATAAAAGAACTCACCCAGAATTACACAGATACTATAATAAGTTGCAGATCTGGGATGAGATCTTCTGACTCCAAAACCAAGGCTCCTTTTACTGCCCCACAGTTGTCTCTGTATTCTTATTTTACCCACTTCTTTCCCTTGCAATTGTCCCTGGGTGAGGCAGGTAGGCACCCAAAACAGAACACAAGCTCTTCAGGGGTGGGAGATAGGGAGACTTCAAACAAGAGACCACCCTTCTCTAAGAAAATTCTTGGCCTGAGGCTAACTACTTTGGGAATGGGATTCATGACCTCTCCCTGTCTGTGCATACATCTCCACTCTTGATATTTCCTCTCCCCACAGAGAAAAGGTTCAACTGAGGTTGGGAAAAAGGAATGTCAGATCTACTTTCTTGGGTTTTCCTTTCTGAGAGCTCCCAGAGGTGGGGCATTCATAGAAGTCATCTGTTTGCTTTCCTTTTGCCTAGAATTAAAGATTCTCAAAACCAGGAGACACATTATGATTTGTCTCCTCCTCTATCTTTCCCCATCATTCTTCTCCATGTCCTGCTATAGATAGTTTCTTTTCTTTTATTAAATTTTATTTTTTCAATTACATGTAGAAACAATTTTTGACAATTGTTTTCTGACATTTAGTGATTCAGATTCTCTCCCTCTCTTCCTCTCCCCACTTCTCAAATGGTAAATAGTCTGATATAAGTTAAACCTAGGCTTTCATGAAACACATATTTCCATATTCCCCATGTTGTATCACATATACAATTTAAAAACTCATGAAGGAAATAAAGTGAAGGATGGCTTGGGTAATTGGGACAATGGATGGACTCTCAACAATAACAGATAAATGAGAAAGAGGAGGGTGAAGAGATTCTAATCGTTCCTTCTTTGGCTGTGGATAGCAATTATTTTTTGTCATGAGTCCCTTGGAATTATCTTGGAATCTTGTTTTGCTGATAACAGTTTAGTCCTTCACAGTTGGTCACTGTACAATATCTCGATTACTGTATATACCATTCTCCCAATTTTGCTCACTTCACTTTGTATCAGTTCATTAAGTCTTTCCAGGTTTTTCTGAACTCATCCTGCTCATCATTTCTTATGGCACAATAGTTTTCTATTACAACCATATATCACAACCTGTTCAGTCATTCCCTAATTCGAGGACATCCCTTGGTCTCCAGTTCTTTGCCACTACAAAAAGAGCTGCTGTAAATATCTTTGTACAGAAGCTCCTTTCCCCCTCTCTCTCATCTTTTTGGAATACAGACCTGGTGGTGGTATTGCTGGGTCACAGAGTATGCATAGTTTAGTAGTTTCTTTTTCAAGTTTATTTCCCTCAATTTTGTTTCCTCTCTTCATTGTTCCCCTCTCCTACTCCCTTCTTTGCTATCTCTTCTGGCCACGTTCACCTTTATTTTGCTTCCTGGCTAGGCAGCCACCTATTTCATCTATGGTTATGATTGATTCCCCTGACAGTATTTGGGTTCACATGTGGTGCAGATTGGCCACCTCTTCTGTTCCAGGCTTGACCTCTTTTGGCCCAGATGTTCAGAGATTGAACCTAATGAATGTGTTCTCACTGAATTCTGGAGTTGGGAGTTGGGGGAAGAAAAGGAAATGATGTGGACTGGTGAATTGGGGGCAGGAGAGGGACAAGGAGGACAGAATTTGGGGTTAACGAAAGTCACTGTTTCCTTATAGCCCTAGCACTGATTGCCATAAGGAACCCTGGAGTAAGCTGTCTCAGAGACTGGCCCTGGGACAACACCACACTCCAGTCCCCAGTCTTTACCCCTCCACTTCACCAACTCTGCAACTGGAAAAGATTAGCATCTAAGGAGGTATGTAGTGGAGGACAAGAGACAGGAGGAGGAAAAGCTCTCCGATTGCTCCTCCCTTTAATTAAAAAAGCATTTTTTGGTATCATAATATTTTTAAATTTTATTTATTTATTTGGTTAATTTAGAATACTTTCCCATGGTTACATGATTCAGATTCTTTCCCTCCTCTCCTCCTTCCCCCCTCCCTCTGGTAGCCAATAAGCAATTCCACTGGGTTTTACATGTTTAAGACCTAATTTAAAAGCATTTTAAAGGGCTGTCTAGTCCAATCTGTAAGGGAAATTTAATCCTCCATACATTTCTTTCTGTCTGTCTCTCTACTTGTCTGTTTGTTTTTTAATTTATTTTAACCATTACCTTCCATATTAGAATCAATACTGTGAATTGGTTCCAAGACAGAAGAGTGATAAAGGCTAGGCAATGGGGATTAAGTAACTTGCCCAGGGTCACAAAGGTAGGAAATATCTGGGGCTAGATTTGAACCCAGGACCTTTCATCCCTAGGCCTGGCTCTCTATCTACCAAGCCACCTAGTTGCCCCTTCTCTGTCTTTTCTCTTCTTTCTATTTGTCTTTTACTCTAGCTCTCTCCGTCGCAGTCTCTATCTCTGTCTTTCTCTGTCCCTCCTCCACTTCTCTGCCTCTCACAATGGGTTTCACTGGTTTGGTCTGTTTCTCTTTACCCTCTGTCTCTGACTCTGCTTCTCAGACTCTCTCTAACTCTGGGTCTCTGCCTCCCTAGGTCTTTTGTTTCCCCTTCCCCTTTAAAGGCAAGTCCACCCAGCTTGAGGTAGCTCTTGTGGCCTCTTGGTTGCCTCCACCTTCTGCTAGTGATTACAGCTCCTGGTGCAGAAGTCATTCCTCTGCCCTCAGACAGAGAGGTTCAGAATGCCTGGAAACTACTGGAAACAGACAGATTGGGGGGGGGGGTGGAATCTTGTTTGGGGCTGTGGTCAGGATGTAATAAGAGACAGAAGGAAACAGCCTGGAAACATGGTGAAAACTAGGACTCGCTAAAAATTCTTTCTCTAAAGCACTCAAACCTGTTCTAGGATAGGGTTTTTGAGCTCCTGAAACATAGTGGGCTCAGGGACATGAAGTGACTTATCCAGGGTCATACAGCATTTAGGAAGGAGAGCGGATATTTAAAAAAGAATCCCTGACTACTAAGGCCAGGTTATATTCTACCACATCTTCCATTATATTCTGGATATTTACTGTACTATTTCATTAAACAAGCATTAAGTACCAATCATACATAGCAAAAACCAAACGGGTCCTGCCTCCAAGTTGCTTATAGTCTAGTTGGGTGAAACAACATATCCAAGATTGCTATTGTAAAAGTAATTTCAGGGAGAGAACAGTAACCATTGGGAGCTTAGAAGGCGCTTAAGAAGGAAGGAAAAAAGCATGGATTTTGTGCTTACTATGTATCGTGCACTGTTTGAAGTACTTTACACATACTATCTCATTTGAGCCTAACAACAACCTTGGGAGATAGATGTTATTATTGCCCATATTTTATAGTTGAGGGAATTGAGGCAGACAGGAGTTAAATGACTTGTCCAGGGTCACACACCAAGTAAATATCTGAGGACAAATTTGAACTTAGGTCTTCCTGACTCAAGGCCCAGTACTTTATCCACTGAGCCACCAATTGCCTCTTTGAACTCTGCTGAGCTTTGAAGGAAACTAGAGATTTTAAGAAATGGAGGTGAGGAGGCATAGGAGCAGAATATAGAAAGCCATTGAAGTGGGAGGTGAAACATCATGTACAGAGAACTGACAAAAGCTTATTTGCCAGAAACTCCCCAATGTGAGGAGAAGTAATGTGGCATCAGGTAGAGATGGGGACTCTGGGGAGCATGTACTTCCTTCCTTCCTTCCTTCCTTCCTTCCTTCCTTCCTTCCTTCCTTCCTTCCTTCCTTCCTTCCTTCCTTCCTTCCTTCCTTCCTTCCTTCCTTCCTTCCTTCCTTCCTTCTTTCCTTCCTTCCTTCCTTCCTTCTTTCCTTCCTTCCTTCCTTCCTTCTTTCCTTCCTCCCTCCCTTCCTTCTTTCTTTCCTTCCTTCCTTCTTTCCTACCTTCTTTTTTCTTCCTTCTTTCTTTTCTTTCTTCCTTCTTTACTACCTTCCTTTTTTCCTTCCTTCCTTCTTTCCTTCCTTCCTTTCTTTCTCTTTTTGTTCCTTCCTATAATTGTTACAAAATATCTCTGTCAATGTCAATGACCCTGACCTCTCAAATTCCCTATGGGTATTCCAGGACATTCACAAAGAATCACAGAATCTGAGGTAGAAGAAACCTCAAAGGTTTTCTAGTCCAACCTGTACCCAGCTAATAATCCCCTGTATTACCTCTGTAACAAGTAGTTATCCAATTTCTGTATAAAGAAGTCTACTGCAGAGGAATGCACTATGTTTGCCTCAGTTGCCTCAACTGAAAAGTAGGAATAATAAGGATCAAATGAGATAATATTTGTAAAATGCTCATCACAATGCCTAGCACATAGAAGGCACTTAATAAGTGTTTATTTTTTTCTCTCCTTTCCTCCATCACTGTCTTCTTTCCTTCCTTCCTTTTTCCTTCCTTCCTTCTTTCCTTCCTCCTTTCCTTCTTTCTTTCCTTCCTTCCTTTTTTCCTTTCTTCTTCTTTTTGTTCCTTCCTATAATTGTTACAAAATGTCTCCTTATGGTAATCCTGCATTTCTATAGCTTCTGCCCATTCATTGCTCTAGTTCTGTTCTCTAGAGTCAAACAGAAATTTTGTGACTCTTCTACATGACTGTCTTTTAAATACACAAGCTCATCTATGTCTTCTCTTCTCGTAGCTAAATATTCTTAAATTTTTCCCCCCAACCAATTCTTGTTCAGAGTGACCTTTTGTCCTTTAAAACCCTAGATATACCTTTGGGATTTAGTTCAATTTGTCACAGCCCCTCCTAAAATGAAAGGCTCAAAACTCAGAACAATACTTTAGACAGAGTCCAATCAAAATAAAGGACTTCACAACCAATATACCCTTCTCTGAACACCATACCTTTATTAATAATGCTTAGCATCAAAATTGCTTTTTTTTAGCTGCCATATTTCATTGTTGACTTGTCTAAAGTCTTACAAAGAAAGATGGACAACTATAAGCAGTATCATTTCAAAGAGCAGAAATATGTTGAGGGTAAAACCAATTAAAAGTCAGTTTTACCCTCCCTTTTAAATCCCTTTCCCCACGTCTTCATGAATATGGAAATGATAATTTTATTTGGCTTTAAAAAATCCTTATCTTCTGTCTTAGAATTAATACAAAAATATTGGTTTCAACAAGGAAGAGTGATGAGGGATAGGTAATTGGGGTTACTTGCCCAGGGTCACACATCTGGGAAGTGTCTAAAGCCACATGTGAATCCAAGACTTCCCATCTCTAGGCCTGGTTCTCTATCCACTGAGCCATCTAGTAACCTCTGTTTGAGATTTTTGACATTCATAATTGTTAAAAACAAAAGCATAAAAAGAAATTCAACTGAGCCAAGATATCCCAAGAGTATTTAAGGAAGAAGATGGAAGACCACAAAAGGGGGTGAGGGAGATGGAAAAGATCTGCAAGGATTCTAACAAATTGTTTTCACCACCAAAATGAAGTAAGCAGAAGCTGGAGAACAATTTTATATTGTAACATCAACATTGTAAATCAAAACAATTTCAAAAGATCTAAGAATTCACGATTCAGTGATTACAAAGAAGTTACAATGAAGAATGTTAATTACTTAGTGTCAGAGAAGTTGGACTAAAATGTACATATCTTCAGAATTGGCTAACATGGGGATTTTGTTTTGCTTGACTTGGCCTTTTTATTATAAAGATTTTCTTTTCTTTTTTTTTTTACTTTTTAGTGGGAGGGGGTAGAAGTGAAAAAATGCTTGATAATTGAAAAAATTAAATTATAAAAATTTCCTAGGATGGTGTATAGAGATATGGGTGAGTAGACTGACACATCTTTTCCAGTAGCAATGTCATTATTGATTTTATTATGGTTCTAGAACTAGAAGGTAGGTGGAATAAGAAGCTCTAAAAGATGATTTGTATTGTGAAAATAATAATGGCAAGTTATAAAAATAGATGGGAAAACTATGCCAATACAGGTTCAAAACTATTCAGATACTTTTGATATATGTAACCAAAAGTATCTTCAGTGACAAAGTGAAGTAAAAATCAAATGTGAACTTCCCTTCAGGGCCAGGCATAAGGACGCTAAAGAGGCTCTTATAAAAAATAAAATATTAATTGAAATATATAAGGACAAAAAGGATTTCTAATTCTAAGGGATTCTAAATCCACCCAAATAAATTATTTATTTTTATACGTTATACAAGGAACCACTTCTCCTGTGTTTCACAGGCTACACTAATCCTCCCCGATCTGACTAACTCAAATTTATACTATTCTAAATAAAACTACCACTGTTATCCTTATAATTCTTAACTTCACCTTCCAGTTATAAAATAACAAAGGCTGGCTGTTTGAGTCTCAACAAGAATCATGTTGGGACTCTGAGCCTTAACAGACTCCGAGTCCAAACCAAAGACCAGATCTTTCTTTGGTCTTATCAGATATAAACCAATTTATGAAGACAGAAATAGTCAATAATGTTTCCCAAGTTGGAAAAAGAAAACACTAAGCTCCTTCAGGTCTTTCCTTCAGACAAAGAGAGAGAGAGAGAGAGAGAGAGAGAGAGAGAGAGAGAGAGAGAGAGAGAGAGAGAGAGAGAGAGAGAGGCAAAGATGTTCCCTCCTAGAGAGTTTCTATGTGTGTGACTATGCCAACTGCCAGAAACCAACTGCCACTCCCAGAGCAAGTAACTGACACAGAAAAATGGTTATAACTGTCAACATTTGAAACTGACATGCTCTCAGCTCTAATTCAAACTCCAATTCTTTTTCAAGCCAGCTTCTCTACTTCTTATCTCTAAACTAATAAAACAATACTTATTTTCTAATATCATCCTTATAGTATATAAAATATGGCTGGGACTGGTTTGGGTGCATTGAACCACGTGAAGCATTCATTGCTTAGGACAGTAGAAACCTATAAGAAGAAATTCCAGAAGCAAAGGGATCAAGTTCTCCATAATGAGGTTCTGCCCAACATGCTTGGGGCTTCCTTTAGGCTCTTTCTGCTAGAGTGTACAGATGTCTGTTATCCCAAACCTCCACCATGTGGATTGGTTGGTTTTCCTGCCTAGGAAGATCCCTGATTGGCTGAGATTTTCTGGGTCTGATGCTGCATACCTGTATATGAGACAGACTTGAAGAAGCTATAGCAAGAGTCAAGCTCAAACTTTTGAATGGCAGAATTTTTCATACCTGCTTGAAGCCCTAGGAGTCCCAGATAGGATGGGGGATGGGAGGTAGGGAGGAAGGCAACTCATCTCCTTTTCTGATTGTGCAATTTTTAAAAAACTCTTACCTTCTGTCTTAGAATTAATACTGAGTATTAGTTCCAAAACCTAACACCAGACTTTGGAAAGTTAGACAATAGTTCTAATTTACAGCTGTTCTCCTAGTCGAAAGTAAACATTAGTGAACTTACTGATATAAGATTAAAAATTAATACCCAATACTCCAAGTATTATATTTTATAAGATTTATTAATAATCACTTGAAGTAGAGGAAAGTAATAGCCTGAGTAAAGAGCAGTTTCCCTGACCTCAAAAAGCAGGAGAAGAGAATGAGTGGGTGGAGTTACAGAAACTTTATCTTGTAAAATGGTCATTGGACCAATGAATAAAGTTAGTTAAGTCTTGAGTCTATTTAGCTGCTCCTTCCTGGCCTAAGGGTAAGATGGATACCCTCAGGCCTGAAGTTCACCACAGACACCATCTGACTTCTTACTTAAACAAAAGCAGATTTATTTAATATTTTATTAATATATTTATTTTTAATCATCATTAGTAAATTATATATTAGAATAAATGAACTACAATATCATTAATATTTTATCAATATATTATTTTATATTTATTTATATATATTTGTATATAAATCTATACTTAATAGATTTATTTAGGAGTTTGGGAAAGATGGTGGGCTAGGAAGGTCCCTAATCTTTTACCAATTTTTCTGTCCCAATTCCCTTGGATCTCTTTGGTCTCCAGCCATGCTGGAGGTACTCTGTCTTCCTCACTATCTCTGTCCAATGTTTCTACCTAACTACCTAAGCTATGCTCACCAACAAAAGTCTTTGCTGTAGTGCAAATCAAGTAGTTGGATAAGAAACCAAATGTCCAGACATATCCAATCATTCAAAGTTCAGGATGATGATAGCAGAGGTGATCAGCACACTGAAGGTATCAAGATGTTATTATGTAGTCTTCAAAGGGTTCAAAGATGTCTATGAGATAGACGAAATCTTGGGTTGAAGTTCACAGGTTTGAGATATGAGTAGAGAGAGAAAGCTCAGTCCACCAGCTCCAACTGACGGGCTCACTCTACTCTCCTTCCCCTCTTCCTGGAAATCCCTTAACTGTCCCAACACAGAATTCCAAATTCTTCTTTTGCATTCTGTCTCTTGCCTTTCAGTCAAATCTGCTTTTTCTCTCTCTGCCACACCACCTTTTCTGCATTCTGATATTCCTGTCTTTCAAGGTACAAAATGTGGGAGTGAAAAGGAATGCTGGGAAATGTAGTTCAAGGGTACAAAATTTTAATTACACATTGAATAGAGAGAAAGATTTTTTTTAAGGTGGTAAAAGTTAGAAAGCATCTGAGATCAGATTGGAACCCGGCACCTCTGGCACTCTATCCACTGAGTCACCTAACTGCCCCGTGCAACTCTTTGATAATTCCTTTGACACCTCTATATGTGTGTCTCTTGATTAAGTTTTATGACTTATAAACACTTTTTATGCAGCTCTCCTTTGCCTTTGGCTGAACCACTATTTTGGTTTCTTGTGATTACTGCTGACCACCATGGTTCCTACTATTTCTTCCATAACCACTTCTCCCTTGTTGGTCAGAGTCAAACCAACAATAAGAGTTCCTCTTGTTACTTCTTCTAGCTTTTGAAGAAGTTAATTATCAATAAAACAAATGATCATTACCTGCAGCTGCCCCCCTCTTGGCAGAGAGGAAGGAGCAGCAGATCGCTGAGTAATTGAAGTCCCTCCCCAAACGCACCACCATAACAGGCTTTGACACCTGCAGTGTTGGTGATGTGGCTCAGTCTTCCCAGGGAAGCAACAGTCAGACCCAACCCTAAAGAAGATTGTTTTGGCAGCCTTGTGAAATATGGATTGGAGATGGGAGAGAGTATAGACAAGACTAGTCTAGAAACCATTCTAATAGTCCAGGCTAGTGGTAGTCTTGAACTAGGCGATGGCAATGTGGGTGGAAAGGATTAGACAGATAATTACAATTCTCATTAGAATAAATAATTCCAAGGGTAGCTAGGTGGCTCAGTGGATGGAGAGTCAGGCCTGGAGGAGGGATGTCCTGTGTTCAAATTTGGCCTCAAACACTTCATAGCTGTGTGACCCTGGGCAAGTCAATTAACCCCAATTGACTAATGCTTACTCTTCTTAAAGCTGTTACTAAAATAGAAAATAAGAAGGTTTTGTTTTGTTTTGTTTTTAAAGTAGGGAGCAGCTAGCTGGCTCTGTAAACAGAAAACCAAGCCTGGAGTATGGAGGTACTGAGTTCAAATCTGGCATCAAACACTTTCTTAGCTGTATGACTCTGGGCAGCTTGCTTAACCCCAGTTGCCTAGCCATTACCTCTCTTCTGCCTTGTACCAATATTTAGTATCAATTCTAAGATAGAAGGTAATGATTTTTAATCAAAAATTCCAGTGCAACACAGTGCTGACATGTAGTAGGGGTTCAATAAATGCTTATTAATTGATTCTTGAAGATAATAACAATAATAATGGGCATTTATAGAATGTATTCAAGTTTGCAAAGGGCTTTACATACATTATCTCCTGCCCCTCATAATAAACTCATAAGGTAGATACTTTGGGTGCTATTCTCATTTTACATGTGAGGAGACTGAAGCTGGAAGAAGTGAAGTAACACTGTCCATGGTCACAAAACTAGCAAATGCAAGAAATAGGATTTGAACTCAGGTTTTTTTTACTTCCAAATTCAGCATAGCCCACCATACTGCTTCAGATTCCAGAGGTGCTTTGAAAGTAGAACCTCTAGGACTTGGCCACTGGGACTATTAAAAACTTCCCAATTTGTCGTTTTGTTTCTAAATTTCTTTTCCCTCAAATTCACACAGCACACTGCTCTATTTAACAAATCCACAACCTTCAATAGCTCCCTACTGCTACTTGTCCAGAGTATAAATTCCTCAATCTGGTACTTCAAGCCATTACAATCTATCTTTCTATACAATCTATCTTACAATCTAACATAGCTTTCCAGGATTGTCTTGCCTTGGGAGAATTTATACACCGCTCAGGCAACAGCTCCTATATGATGACTTTTCTGCCGCTCTCACTCCGCTCTCTCATGTTATTAGCATTTTCTACCACTCAAAATTATTTTATATTACTTTGTATTTAATTACCCAAGTATGCATTGTCTCCTTGTCTCTTCTTCACTATCATTTAAATTCCCTTTGACCTCAGGGACTATAATATTTTTAAAAACTCCTACCTTCTATCTTAGAATCAATATCAATCCTAAGGCAGAAGAGCTGTATGGACTGGGCAATGGGAGTAAAGTGACTTGCCCAGGGTCACACAGCTAGGAAGTATCTGAGGTCAGATTTGAACCCAGGATTAGACCTGGCTCTCAATCCACTGAGCTATCCAGCTTCCCCACCAAATGTTACATTTATTTATAAGTGCTTAACAAATATTTGTTGAACCATTGAATTGTAAACCCCCTAAAAGCTACCTTGAGTTCAAGGTATATTTGGGGCCAACATCTGCCAGTGTTCTTTTACAAGATCAACCAGAAGACATCACTAGTAAACAGAATATCAGAATAGATGACAAAGAAACCTTGTGCTCCAGCAGCATACTGTCCCATAGAGTCTCACAACAAATCACCTCCAACGCTTCCTCACACAACAATCCGAATCCCTCACTTCCTGGGATGCTTTAAAAAAAAAAAAAAGAATATTACAAGCCAGGGAACAGGAAAAAGGCAAGTTGTGAATGGCCTGCCAGTTGAACACTTTGAACTTTTTTTTAGAAAAGTTGACTTTTCTAAGTCTTGTGCCACCACTACTCTAGGCATGGAAGAGTCTCCTCTTCCCAGGAGAAATGTGTCTCCAGTTGTCATACAACCTGCTCAAAGCCCATCATCACCCTGATTGCCCTCCAGCCACTGAAAACTGGGCATGCCTTTAAATATGACCTGACCAGGACAGAGTGCAGAGGGTGGCTTTTTTTTAGCTAGCCTGCTTGACCCGGTGAGGGGGGAGTCTAGGCCTCCAGTTGGGATGTCCAAAGCATTGCTGGGTCCCAATGAAATTTTTCCCCAGGAGAGTTGGGTTTCTAACCTTCAGGTGAGCCGATGACATCCTGTCAACCCCAGGTTTCTTATCCCTGTTAGAAGGAAGGTCTATTGGAGCCAGACTTTCCCTTGGGGATGGAGGGTTGGGGAGAGCTCAATTTTCTTTTATTTTCCTCCTTCATCCTTTGGTTTGGGGTACATCTTTGGGGGCCTCAAGCAAGGTTTTAACCTTTGAAATGTGTATAAAATAATGTTTTCATCAAATTTTTGCATTACTATGTTTTGGTGTAAGAGCATGGTGCCCAGACTTAGCTATGCTGTGTGTCTCATGGACTTTGCCTTGCTGCTCTGGTATGACACCTTAATGTCCCCAAGATCTCTTTGGATCCTGACTGTTATTCTATTAGCTTCTCCCAGTTTGGGGGTCATCTGCAAAGATGACAAGCATGCACTAGTCTATACTATTGCCCAAGTAAAAATGATATAGTACCAGGCCAAGCAGAAGACCTCTTACTAAGTTCATATTGAATCATTAACAGTAATTCTTTGTGTTTGACCAATCGACTCTAAATTCATGCAATCATTGAAAATAAGAATAGATAATAGTTTACATTTATATGGCACTTTAATGTTTGCAAAGCACTTTAAAATATGATCTCATTTCACCCTCACAACAACCCTGGGAAAAGAGTGCTATTTTTACACTCATTTTACAGATGAGGAAACTGAGGTAAACGGAAATTAATCGACTTACTCAGGGTCACACAGCAAGTAAATATCTGAGGCCATATTTGAACTGCAGTTTTCCTGATTCCAAACTAAGCATTCTATCCTCTGTGCTCTCTAATATGAAATACTTCATCAAAAGCCTTGCTAAAAAGGCAGGCAAACTATATCAACATTGTTCCCTTGCTCTAGAATTTTAGCAATCCTGTAAAAAAAAATATTTAAAGAAAACAAGCTTAGTTGGATGTGACCTGGCCTTGATGAAATCATGGTGGTCTTTGTAATCAATCACCTCTTCCTTAGCAAAGTATTCAATAGCCTTCTCTCTACCTCATCTATTCTAGAATTTTCCCATGAATTGAGGTCAAATTCATCGTCCTATAATTTTCTTCTACGCGTCATCTCTTCTGTGAAACCTTCCTTCATTCTCTCCTCTCTCAAGTGTTAGCATTCTTTCCTTCCTCAGTATTCCTTATATTATATTCATCTATGCACATGCTATGCTCCTTCAATAGAGCGTAAACTCTCTTTATGTCCTTGTAACATTTTATTTTTGTAACCCTGGCACTTAGCACAGTGCCTTGCAAATGGTAGTTGCTGAATGCTTGTTGAATTAAATGAAATTATTTTCTCTTCCCATACTTTGCCTCTCCCTTTCCCCTCTTCTCTTTCTCCTTTTCCTTTCATCAATTTTACCTCTCCCTTTTTTCTTCTCTTTCATATTCACTCCCCATCCTCCTCCCTCTCTCTTATTAAGGGAAATACATGCAAGGGAAAAGGGGAATCTTTTATCACAAGCCTACAAAAATATTTCCCTCAATAACACATAATGAATTTTAAAATTTGTCACAATGTCTGCAATTTCCACCCTTAGAACTTCACAGTTTAAAGTTGAAGTATTTACAGGTTATACGCTCCTTCAGAGGAAAGACTATTTTTTGCCTTTTTTATATGCTCAGGACTTTGCATAGTGACTGGCATATACTAGATGCTTAATAAATGCTTATTGACTTGACTATAAAATGCAAAACCCTGGGAAAGGTTAACAAAGCAGATTATTATCAGCATGAACCTTCTTTTATCTCCTTGGCTTTCCCTCCTTCCACCTTTCTCTCCCTCCCTCCACCTCTCTCTCCTTGCCTCCCTTTCCCCCTCTCTGTCTCTGTCTCTGTCTCTCTCTCCTTTTTCTCTGTCCTCTGTCTCTGCTTCTCTGTCTCTCCTCTGTCTCTGTCCTCTTTCTCTGCCTCTCTGTCTCTGTCTCTCTCTGTCTCTGTCCTCTGTCTCTGTCTCTCTGTCTGTCTCTCTGTCTCTGTCTCTCTGTCTCTGCTTCTCTGACTCTTTCTCTGTCTCTCTCTCAATCTGATCCTCTTTCCCCTAGTTTTCACACACTAGATTATAGGGAAATAAATTGGAAGAGACATTAAATCATAGAATATAAGTGTTGGATGGGGCATCTCAACATAAAATGTCAGAGCTGGGAGGTCCTTTAGGGGACATCCAATCTAAGCCCTCCTTTCCACAGAGAAGGAAGCATCTTGGTCAAAGTTACATATCAAGTTAGTGACAAATTCAAATTGAGAATCTAGTCCAGTCCAGGCTCAACTTGATTAAGGGATAGGAGAATGAAGTCAGGGAAATTTTCAGGTTCTAAAGTCACTTTTCAAGAATCTGCCTTAAATCTCCAGACTCAGGCAGAGACCCAACTCTGTGGCTCCCCTTGGCAGGTCTGGGAGAAATTGCTAATAGGTCTGATTAGAGTGAGCGGGGTAATAACTGACTCTGTCAGTGCCTTGAATCACCCTCATCCCCAGGCACAGTCAAGAATGACAATGAGCTGGCTACCTCCAAGAGAGGGAGAGGCAAACAGTCATTCTCTAGGCATCTTCTTGAACACCCGTGAACACTGAAGTCTGGGGGAAGAGAAGAGAGAGAAAGTGTCCTCATGGCACACCAGGGCCGCTTCACCAGGCCATGGGCCTCGGGCTCACCATGGGAATGGCATTGGGCTGGATGTGTGCTGTGGTTAGGTTCTGAGTTTAATCACGGGGTGTGAGTTAGCTTTGGTCTGAATCCCAGACCTAGACTGGCTACAGCTTTGACTCCAACCTAAGTACTGACCCCAAATCTGGGCTAAACCCTGACCCCAGAAAAAGCCTCCCGATTAAGCCCTAAGCCCAGATTGAATCACAAACCTGACACAGGCTAATCTCCAACCTTGATTTCAGACTGAGCCCCAATTTTGAACTCAGATTAAATCCTGACCCAGGCCCAGAATGAGTAAGCACTGATCCCAGCTCACTGACTTCAGTCTCAAGATGATCCTGGCCCAGACTGAGTAAGAGATAGATAGATAGATAGACAGACAGACAGACAGACAGACAGACAGACAGACAGATAGATAGATAGATAGATAGATAGAGAGAGAGAGAGAGAGAGAGAGATAGATAGATAGATAGATAGATAGATAGATAGATAGATAGATAGATAGATAGATAGATAGAGATGGATAGACAGGGATGGATGGATGGATGGATGGATGGATGGATGGATGGATGCTCAGATTAGATAGACAGACAGAGACAGAGAGATACAGAAACACAGAGAGACAGACAGACAGACAGAGACAGAAAGAGAGTGCCAGGCACTATGCTAAATACTGAGAATATAAATACAAGCAAAATGAAGACAGTCCCTGAACTCAAGCAGTTTACATTTTAGGGAAGAGAGCATAAAAATAGGATAAGGAGAGGGGCGGTATTTATAGGGGCAGAGGTAGAAAGGGAGTCTAGAGAGTCAAGAGGTCAAAAGCAGGACAGCATCTCCATCATGAGAAGACAGGAGAAGGAGAAAAGTAGCCTAAGCAGTCAAAGATTGAGCCTAGATGGAAGTGAGCATGACTGGACAGGGACTTCCTCAAATGGAGATTCCAGAGAGACTGACCAATCAGATGAAGAAACTACAGGGGAAAAAGCACCAGTTTGATCCTTGTTAATTTTATTAAAAAAAAAAAGAAAGAAGGGAACCAAACTACCAGTATCAATCATAAAAAGAGTGAAAACACAACTGGTAAAGATGAAATTAAAGCAACTATTAGGAGCTATTTTGCCCAATTATATGCCAATAAGCATAACAACCAAAGTGAAATGGATGAACATTTACAAAAACATAAATTGCCAGAGTAACAGAAGAGGAAATAAAACACATAATTCTGTCTTAAAAATAAATTGAACAAACCATAAATAAACTCCATTAAAAAAACACCTTTGGGACCAGATTTACAAGTTAATTCTACCAAACAATTAATTAAGGAACAACTAATTCCAATGCTTTATAAACTATTTGGGATAATAGGTAAAGAAAGAGTCCTAGCAAATTCCTTTTATAACATAAATATGGTGCTGATATCTAAACTGGGAAAAGCAAAAACAGAGAAAGAAAACTATAATTGTTTTCCCTGATGAATATTGATGCAAAAATTTAGAATAAGATACTAGCAAACATATTATAACAATATATTACAAAGATCAAATACTATCACCAGATGGGACTTATAATAGGAATACAGGATTGGTTCAATATTAGGAAAACTCTCAGCATAATTGACCAGATCAATAATAAAAACGATAAGTGACAGAGTGGGAACAATAGAGGGGGCAATCTATTAAGGAATCTGTGATAGAATGGAATTACTTGAAGAGGTAGAGGGGTTAACTTTGGTAAGGTTGCCTCATCATGTAAGACAGGTAAATGAAGGAATAGTGACAGCAGGTATATGGATGATATGAGATGAAGAAGAGGAAGAAGAAGCTCAAGGTGAATTACCCCAATTTTTTTCTAGAAAGCATAATAGAATTTTCATCTGAGTGGATGGGGAAAATGGAGCTGTGGGGAGATTTGATGCGTGATTCTGAAATTTTGAAAGGGCTATTCTGGAGAATGGAATAATAACTTGATGAGAAAGGTATAGTAAGGATAGGAGCAGTGAGGTCCCAGATGAAGGTGTTTAACATAAATTTATAGTGGACTCAATTAGAACGATTGCATATTTTTCTCCATCTTCATTCAGAAATGTGTGTAGAAACAAAGGTGGCAGCTGGTGGGAGTGATCCAAGGATAAGGATTGGCAGAGGGCAACTGAAGAAATGATAAAAGGCTAGGGACTCAAGAGAAGATGACAGTGTAGAGTTGAATTGGTTTCCCAAGTGGTCTAGAGGAGAAAGTGAGTAGTGCAGAAGTAACAACCTAGAAAAGAATTGAGAAATCAAGGGACTGAATGTGTGAAAATGAAAGGAATAATGGCTATAATAATTAGTTGGATTTGCTCAGACTCCATTTTCTCTCCCAGGGATTTCTGATACATAACAATAATACTTTGTGACTACAATCTAAGCTAGAGAAACCCACCAACTAGATCCTGACCAGATTGTTTGAACTGAACTTGGACCAGAGGAAGCCTTAATAACTTTTCCAGATAAAGCAATCATCTTGATCAGGAGAAACTTCAGAGCTTTTCCAAATAAAACAACTGGTATCAGCCTGTTTTCGATGGAACCCCAAGGCCATTCCAAAAATTTACCATCACATTTTTCCCTTGAGCTATGGTAGCCTTGAAGCAATAAATAAATAAGTAAATAATTAAATAAAATAGCCCTGTATTTGGTAGGCTCCTTTTCCTAGGAAAGGAGTTATTGCATGCATGCTGTTCTGCTGAAAATGTAACAAACACAATTCCTGTCTCTTCTGGTTCTTGGTATTTCTCTCTCATTCAGTTCAACTCCAGAGACAGACACTTGGGAAGGTAATAAGTTGACAAAGGTTATGGTGTGAATGAAGAATCATGTCTAGTAAGGAAGGCAGAGGAAGAAGTGAAAAGCCAATAGATTATGGTAAGACAGGGAGATTTCAGAATTTTTGACTATGGAGGTGTACATTTGTGGTGATGGCAAAGTCAAAGGAAGATTATCATTGTATGTGGCTGAGATGGAGTGGGGAAGTAGGTCACAGGAAGTGAGTGGGTTGAGGAACTAAGTGGTTAGGGTGTCTGAGGGAAAGTCAATATGTCGATACTCCCTAATATGATGGAAAGTATTGGAGAGGAAAGAAAAATTATGAGCCAGATACTGAATTCATTGAGGAAGTAAGGAGAGTGACTTGGAGGTCTACAGAAAATAGGTTCCAAGATTTTTATTGGGTGGTAGAGATAAATTGTATGAACCTCAAAAGAAGAGGGCTTAATGAGCAACAGAGGTAAGGAAACAACCTAGAAGTGGCAATGGGGAGCAATGAGTATTCCAACACTTTACTTCAGCCAGGGGAATGAGGGAAATGGGTGAAGGGACAGCCAATACTGAAAACAGTGGCCAAGGACATTAGGTCATCAAGGGGAGCCAGGTTTCAATTATACCTGGAAGATGGAAGGAGTAGGACAGAAAGAGGTTTAAGGTGAAGGAAAGTTTGTTCCCCATGGAATAGGCATAAAAGAGAGTGGAGTAAAAGGGGAGGGTGGTATTTGGTTGGAACTTTGGGATGGAAGGATGGAGGGAAATGAGAATAAGAAACCATATGATGGGGTTTGGGGAAATGGGGTTTGGTTGACAACCTACAGTGGTTCAGAATCACTGGAGCATGTAGAGGCATGAAAATGTTCATCCTTGAGTGGACTCCATCATCATCATCCTTTTCAAAGGAGGCTAGAAAGCAGGCTGAGGATAAACAAGGATAAGCAAGAGATGGAAGGCGCACAGTCAGATGGGAGGCCTCATTTCACTACTCTTCCCTCTGAAGGCTAGAGATTGGGCAGGAAATGGAGCAGCAGGAGATGGAAGTCAAACCTGCACAGCAGAAGGAGGAAGTCTCATTCTTCACCAACTTTCCTCTTCCTCTTCCCTCACGGGACATGCACAGCAGGAGATGGAAGGCTTGAGGTCAAAAGGAAAGTTACTCCCCTTTGGCCCAGAGGTTCCCCCTGCCCCCATCAAACTTAGGAGATCAGGTAGGCAGCAGGAGGCGGGAGCTGCTTTATGCTGATATAGATAGAAGTTGACCCAGATTGGCCCTTTGCCACCTTCCCTCAAAGGACAGGAGTAACACTCAGTCAGAGAAACATCTGGCTTCTCTCCTTTACCCTGCATTATAGTTATCGGTGTGGATTCTTTTTCCCTCTACCAGATTGAGCTCCACAGGGACAAGGATGAAATATTCTTTGAAAATGCCCCACTTCTCCTTGAAACTGAGCACACAAATAATTGTTTGATAACTATTTTAATTTAAACCCTTACCTTTTGTCTAAAGGTATCTAAAATTCTAAAAAAGAAGAGCAGCAAGGGCTAGGCAAATAAGGTTAAGTGACTTGCTCAGGGTCAAACAGCTAAGAAGTGTCTGAGGTCAGATTTGAACCCAGATCTTCCCAACTCCAGGTTGATAACTGTTTATTGAAAGAAATAATTTTAAAATCATCAGTCAACTAACAAGCATTTATTAAGCATTGACTATATGCCAGACCCTACACTAAGTGGTAGGGATACAAGGGCAAAATGAAATCATCTCTTCCCTACAGAAATTTACATTCTAATGGAAGGAAACAATATATATACATACAAGTTCAAACCATATATAAGTATAAAAATAATTTGAGGGACATTAGCAGGCAGAAGGTGGGAGTATGAGAAGCCAGGAAGGCTCCATTAAGGCTATCACCCTAAAACTGAGTTTTGAAGAGAGGTAGAAATTTCCAGGGGTAGAATTAGGGAATAAAGCATATTCAAGGGATAGGGAGCATCTTGTGAACAATTGCAGAGATGGGGCATGAAATGTTATCGAGACTTTTTAAAAAGTAATTAGAACAATTTTGCTGGATTCATTAATGTAATAAGTCTGGAAAGGAAGGTTGGAACCAGATGAGAAAGAACTTGAAATGCTAAGCGGTGAGAGGACTTTGTACACGTATAATTAATAAGATAGTGGCATTTATATAACACTTTAAGATTTGATAAGTGCTTTACAGATGTCTCATTTAATCTGACAACCCTGGGAGGTAAATGTTATCATAATCTCCATTTTACAGATGAAGAAACTGATACAAACAGGTATAGTGACTTGTCCAAGGTCACCGAACCAATAAGTATCTGAGGCTGCATTTGAACTTAAATTTTCTTGACTCCAGGTCTAGTTCTCTATCCACCATGCAACTGATTGCATATGTGGTGTGAAGAAGAATGAAGGTTCGGAGATGAAAAGTGAAGACGTTCCAAAGTTGCAGTCCTTGGTTTCTAGACAGATGATGGTGGTGCTCTCAATTAGGGGGAGTTAGGGAAACTTAAGGACCACTAATACTAGAAGTTAAGTAATTAAATATGAGGTTCTCCTGTGTCTATAGAGAGGAATTGAAATCAGTTAGACTCTATAAGAATTTGTAATGAACTGGCAGATACACTTGGAAAGGAAAGATCTATTTGTCCTCCAAAGAATGACACAAAGGATGGAACCACAGGTCATCCTCTAAGGGTCAGAGAAAGATGGGAAGAGCACTGGTGCTTAGTGACTCCCTGATTCATGGCAATAAGGAAGCTATTTTTCAGCCTAAGAGATCTGCTCTATTTCTCCATCAGGCAGCTAGGGAATGTAGTGGAATTTGGACTTGGAGTCAGGAAGACCTGAATTCAGAGTCTGACTCAGACACTTACTAACTGAATTCAAATTCTGCCTCAGACGCTGGTTGTGTGATCCTGGAAAGGTCTTTAACCTCTCTTAGCCTTAATTTCCACCTTTGTGAAATGGCAGTAATAATAACAATCTTCCTGGATTGCTGTGAGAATTAAATGAAATGATACGTAAACTGCAAAACTTTAACAAAATGAGATAAATGATAACTATTATTATTATGTAAGAAGAGGCAGAGAGCCTGACAATATCCACCAAATCAGACAATTACTACTCACTTCTGGTGACTCAGATCATTCTGAGGAATCTAGAACGCATTACTGAAGATTACCAAGTATTGGGCAAGAAACAAGAGAGCTGAGGGTCACAGCTGATGTTTTCATGACATCAAGGGCTTCAGAAAAGAAAAGCAATTTTGGTCATTGGACATCTGCTTGAGAGGATAGTGTATGAGAATAGGATTTAGATTTCTGGACCACATCTTAAAATAGAGGAATCGTAAGGTCATCCTTTCAAGAGTCTGGCAAACGTAATCAAAAGGGCTTTTGGTTAAAAAGGAAGGGGAAGAAAAAAATTCATTTATCTACCAAGCTGAAACCAGGAAGAATAGTTAAAATGAAAGAAAGAAATATAATGATTAAAGCACCCAGAAACTCAGAGAAGACAAAATTCAAGGAGGGAATCAATGATAGAATATATAACTCAGCTGCCTTTACACAAGTGCATAAAGGGTGAA